>NC_089749.1:59198731-59201231 GCF_040412425.1 Macrobrachium rosenbergii | reverse complement strand
GAATAAGGTTTCACATTTTTATAGTTTTTAAGCAGGATAAGGTTACAATATGGGAATTGTTTTACTCACTATTATTTTTATTTCCGGTTTTTTCTCTCAACCATAAATGTCTATCTTTTTCAAGAAATGATTCATCACAGCTCATTGGTGAAGGAAGATTTCACATATCTACATTTGTTAAACACGATAAGGTTACAGTATGGGAAATATTTTACTCTTTTGCAGGAAATGGTTCATCACAGCTCAGTGATAAAGTATGATTTCACATATTTAGATTTTTTCATCGCCATGAGGTTACAATATAGGAATTATTTGACTCAGCATAACGTTCTTTTTTTCAAAATAATTTTACGAGATTAATTCCCGAGCAACAACGTAGTTTTCTAAAAAAAAAAAAAAAAAACTTGTTGACCAGTCACGACTCTTCTCTGTCCCCTGACAGTTCCTGTTTCCCCGAATACCAAAAGTTAAGAATTTATTCAGTTTATTCCCCGGAAAGTAAAATAAAAAAAGAATTCACAACTCGCCCGCTGTCAATCTACATTTTTAGATGAGCAGAAATTTCATTGTTCGTATCCAACCAAACAGAGAGAGAGAGAGAGAGAGAGAGAGAGAGAGAGAGAGAGAGAGAGAGAGAGAGAGAGAAGAGAGAGAGAGATAAAGGAAACGTGGGAAGGAAAAGACGAAATAAAAAGGATAAAATTCGTTTTTAGCAACAATTTCTCCGTTGTCTGAATTCCTTTGCAATTCTACTTCTGTCTTCTTTTAGTTTGTTTTAATAGATAATATGAAAATGGTTGCTGTAGTTGTCAGGTACAATCGTGTTTTAGAAAGGAATAAGTAAAAGATTTCTTTCATTCAGAAAAGAAAACTGTTTTATCCAAGGAAGTAGACCCGGAATATTTGGAATTCACAATAAAACAATTTTGCTCTTTTCTTTTAATTTTGAGTTTGAATAGATTACATGAAAATGGTTGTTATAGCTAGCTGTCAGGTACTATTGTGTTTTAGAAATGTATAAGTAAAAGCTTTATTTGGTTTAGAAAAGGAAAACTGTTTTATCCAGGGAGACAGATGACCGGCATATTTGGAATTTATATTAAAACAATACGACTTTTGTCTTTTTTTTTTAGTTTGAAAAGAAAATATGAAATTTATTGTTGTACCTCTCAGGCATTGTACTGTTTTAGAAAGGAATAAGTGAAAGCTCTGCTTCATTTAGAAAAGAAAAACTGTTTTATCCGGAGAGAGAGAGGACCAGCATTTATGGTATTCACATTTGTCCTTTTTGCGTTTTAGGAAATGAAAATGATTGTTGTAGCTGTCAAGTACTATCGTGGTTTTAGAAATACATAAGTAAAAGCTTTACTTCGTCTAGAAAGGAAAACTGTCTTATCAAGGGAGAGTGGAATTCACTCCCAAAACAATTCGACTTTCGTTTTTTTTTTTTTTTTTTTGCGTTTGAAAAGAAATATGAAAATGGTCGTTATAGGTAGCTGTGAGGTAGGGAGAAGATATTGTCCTGCTAAGGAATGAATAAGTGAGAGTTTTTTTTTTCATTTTGCAAAGGAAAACTTTTTTATTCAGAGAAAGAGAGAGAGAGAGAGAGAGAGAGAGAGAGAGAGAGAGAGAGAGAGAGAGAGAGAGAGAGAGTCCAGCATGGGGGAACAACATGCAACAGTCATGGCCTCAGAATTTGGAATGTCTTGCCTTTTGCAGAGACATTTTCGCTCACTTGCTGAAAAACTGGCCAGTGTTTAGAATGGTTTTACTTTTTTTTGATTTACGGCGAAAGGATACAAAGCTGAGGATAGACAGTACACCAAATATTACAACATAAGTACACTAAATATTACAAGAATTAGCAATTCAAAAACTATAAAAAAAATATTTTTCTAAATACGACGTTCATTGTCATCTGCTCTCTCATAAGTAAACAGTTTTTCGCCAAACAACAAAACAGTTATTCAGTGCTAGAAAGTATCCGGAAATGCTAGTTTCTGGAACTGCTCTGGACTGCAGTGTCCTGTCAGCCGAATTTTCTTCCGGGACCTGAAATGACAGTGAATAATATAATATCAGGAAGCTTCATGACCTGAAAAAATGACCCCTGGTACACTTCGAACATTCTTCGAAAGATAAATAATAGACAGGGTCCATTTGCAAAACTTATAACTCTACCCAAAATCTTACATTCGCACGGGATACGAAACTGGGGAAATTATTTTCATTGCTTTGCTTCTTGCTGTAATCCTGATATCATGTTTCTTTTTTAAGTAAATAACGTTCAAATTGTGTAACGCACTTTAGTGTAATATTAAAAACTGACTATGGAATGGAAATATAATTATTTTAGTTGTCAATTCCATTCATCCAGAACAGCGTATTTTTAGTATCACCGAATTTTCATACCTTTAAATACGATTGGGAATCTCTTTGTGTTGCAGGGCGTCTGTGAATCAAATTGTTTATCTTTACTAATAAGAGATGGACTGACAAC
>NC_089749.1:59164771-59172731 GCF_040412425.1 Macrobrachium rosenbergii | reverse complement strand
TCTCTCTCTCTCTCTCTCTCTCTCGCTTGCTCTGTCTGGGTTGTCATAATTTTCTCCCATCTCTTTTCAGGAGCACTCATATCTCTCTCTCTCTCTCTCTCTCTCTCTCTTCTCTCTGGGTTGTCATAATTTTCTCCCATCTCTTTTAGGAGCACTCTCTCTCTCTCTCTCTCTCTCTCTCTCTCTCTCTCTTTCTCTCTTCTCTCTCTGTCTGATTTGTCATTTTTTCTCCCATCTCTTTTCAGGAGAACTCATCTCTCTCTCTCTCTCTCTCTCTCTCTGCTCTGTCTAAAGGTTTTACACGTCATAATTTTCTCCCATCTCTTTTGCAGGAGCACTCATTTCTCTCTCTCTCTCTCTCTCTCTCTCTCTCTCTCTCTCTTTCTCTCTCTCGCCTCTGACTCTCTGAAGTCTCTCTCTCTCTCTCTCTCTCCTCTCACTCTCTCTCTCCAGCTTGCTCTGTCTGTCTGGTTGTCATAATTTTCTCCCATCTCTTTTCAGGAGCACTCATATCTCTCTGAACTCTCTCTCTCTCTCTCTCTCTCTGCTCTCTGTCTGGGTTGTCATAATTTTCTCCCATCTCTTTTCAGGAGCACTCATCCCATCTCTCTCTCTCTCTCTCTCTCTCTCTCTCTTGCTCTGTCTTGAAATTTGTCATAATTTTCTCCCATCTCTTTTCAGGAGCACTCATTGTTAAATCTCTCTCTCTCTCTCTCTCTCTCTCTCTCTCTCTCTCTCTTGTCTCTCCCATCTCTTTTCAGGAGCACTCTATCTCTCTCTCTCTCTCTCTCTTTCTCTCTCTCTCTGTCTCAAAGGTTGTCATAATTTTCTCCCATCTCTTTTCAGGAGCACTCATATCTCTCTCTTGGATCAAGACTCTCTCTCTCTCTCTCTCTCTCTCTCTCTCTCTTCTCAAGAGTCTGTCTTGTCATAATTTTCTCCCCATCTCATAAATTTTCTCCCATCTCTTTTCAGGAGCACCAGTCCTCTCTCTCTCTCTCTCGAGCAAGCTCTGTCTAAACCAATCATAATTTTCTAACTCTTTCAGGAGCACTCTCTCTCTCTCTCTCTCTCTCTCTTGCTCTGTCTGGGTTGTCATAATTTTCTCCCATCTCTTTTCAGAGCACCTCTTCATCTCTCTCTCTCTCTCAACTCTGGCTTGTCTCTCTCTCTCTCTCTCTCTCTCTCTCTCTCTCTCTCTCTCTCTGTGTTTTTCTGTCTGGGTTGTCATAATTTTCTCCCATCTCTTTTCAGGAGCACTCATCTCTCTCTCTCTCTCTCTCTCTCTCTCTCTCTCTCTCTCTCTCTTTCAGGAGCACTCTCTCTCTCTCTCTCTCTCTCGCTTGCTCTGTCTGTCTGGTTGTCATAATTTTCTCCCATTTCTTTTGAGGAGCACTCATATCTCTCTCTCTCTCTCTCTCTCTCTCTCTCTCTCTCTCTTGCTCTGTCTGGGTTGTCATAATTTTCTCCCATTTCTTTTGAGGAGCACTCATGAGTCTCTCTCTCTCTCTCTCTCTCTCTCTCTCAACAAAAACTGTCTGGGTCTGGGTTGTCATAATTTTCTCCCATCTCCTTTCAGGAGCACTCATATCTCTCTCTCTCTCTCTCTCTCTCTCTCTCTCTCTCTCTCTCTCTCTCTTTTCTCTCTCTCTCCTTGCTCTGTCTGGGTTGTCATAATTTTCTTCCATCTCTTTTCAGGAGCACTCATATCTCTCTCTCTCTCTCTCTCTCTCTATGCTCTGTCTGGGTTATCATAATTTTCTCCATCTCTTTTCAGGAGCACTCATATCTCTCTCTCTCTCTCTCTCTCTCTCTCTCTCTCTCTCTCTCTCTCTCTCTCTCTCTCTCCCTTGCTCTGTCTGGGTTGTCATAATTTTCTCCCATCTCCTTTCAGGCTCTGCACTCTCCCATCTCTCTCTCTCTCTCTCTCTCTCTCTCTCTCTCTCTCTCTCTCTTGCTCTGTCTGGGATGTCATAATTTTCTCCCATCTCTTTTCAGGAGCACTCATATCTCTCTCTCTCTCGCTTGCTCTGTCTGGGTTGTCATAATTTTTCTCCCATCTCTTTTCAGGAGCACTCTCTCTCTCTCTCTCTCTCTCTCTCTCTCTCTCTCTCTCTCTCTCTCGCTTGCTCTGTCTGGGATGTCATAATTTTCTCCCATCTCTTTTCAGGAGCACTCATATCTCTCTCTCTCTCTCTCTCTCGCTTGCTCTGTCTGGGTTGTCATAATTTTCTCCCATCTCTTTTCAGGAGCACTCATATCTCTCTCTCTCTCTCGCTCTCTCTCTCTCAAATACATATAAAAAATCAAGGTAAAAATGAAACAAATAAAGAAAAGAACAAAGATCATGTGATGAAGGCAAAAAACAAGCCAACAACACATTATGAAATGTCAGCACCACGATATGAGCCATCAGCACCTAGATATAGCACAAGGAACAAGCAATGTATCTATGATGCTAAGGGATGGTGCAGATATGGAGATAAGTGCAGGTTTATGCACAAAGTGAATAAATATGAAGCTGGAAGAACAAGTATAATGGAAAAGTTGGATTTTTAATGTACGAATTTCTGGAAATGAAAAAAGATCAACATATCAGAACAGGAAAGAGACATGGGAAAATCCTTATTATTACCCATATTAGATAATGGAGATAATATGCAAACCATCATAGTGATGAACGCGCAGGGTTTAGTTTCGAGTAACTCAAAAAGAAAGATAGAGTTCTTAGAAGAACTAACCCAAAATGAAAAAATAGAAATATTGAATATAAGTGAAACCTGGTATTCCCAAGAGACTGGTAATGATGACCAGATAAAGGGTTTCCAAACTTATAGATCAGATAGAAAAATAGAAATCAAGGGAACCGCGATATATGGGAGAGATGCCAATCAAGGAAAAATCTGTGAGAAATATAGTAACACAGAATGTGAATTAATAGCGGTAGAATTTGAATCTGAAAAATTAGTGAACATTGTAATATATAGACCCCCTAATACTAAAGAGTTTGACATAATAATTGAAAAATTGGATGAAATATGTAGAAATCACAAGGACTGGACTATACTCCTAACCGGAGACTTTAACTTTCCTTTTGTAGAATGGAAAGAACGAATAGGAGACTGTGGTTGTATCTATACATATAAAAAAGAGAGCAATAGTAGTGCAGAAGATAAGAGGCAATTTGAAAAGCTATTAGATATGCTACTAGAACATAACATTCAGCAAATAAATCACCTACCAACAAGAAAGGATAATATTTTAGACCTAATATTTGTGAATGAGGTGAACTATGTTAAAGAAATAATAGTATATAACACGAGTATTTCGGACCATAATGTCATAGAACTAACAGTCCGTTCCAGAACATGTGAAAACAGAGAAAAGCAAGAAACGATAAAATGGGAAGGATATGGAAAATACAATTTCTATAGTAAGAATATAAATTGGTCAAAAATAAATGAAGAATTAAACAAAGAATGGGAAAATATATTTGTAAGTGATGATATACAGGTAAATACCGATATATTATATAAAATATTAGAGGAAATAGTGGAAAAATATATACCGAAGAAAAAAGTAATCATCAGTCACGAATTCCAAGAGACAGAAGGATCTTGTTCCAGAAAATTAGAAAGTGGAAAAAAGCTCTTGCAAAAGAAAAGAATGCATGGAAAGTGATGGAACTAAAAAGTAAGATAGAAAATGCAGAACAAAAGATTATACAATCAAAAGAAAATGAAAAAGGGAACCTAGAAGAAATGACACTACAAAATATCAAGCAAAACCCTAAAATCTTTTTTTTCATATGCAAAAAGATGAATAAAATAAGAGTAGAAATAGGCCCTCTAAGAATTGAAGGGCGATTAACGAATGAAAAAAGGAAATATGTAACATATTAGCAGAAAGATATAAGAGTGAATTTACACCTAGAATTGAAAATGAAGATAATGATACAGAAATAAGAGATGAAAATACTGAATACTTATCAGATATAGATATTATAGAAGCCGATATTGTGCAGGCTATTAATGAAATTAAAAATGGATCAGCAGCAGGACCAGATGGAGTACCTGTCATATTGTTAAAGAAAGTGGTTCATTCAATCGCAAAAGCCGCTAGCAATATTATTAAGACAAAGTATAGATACAGGCAAGATTTATGATGAGCATAAATTAGCATATATTACTCCTACTTTCAAAAGTGGTTCAAGACTAGAGGCAAGTAATTATAGGCCTGTGAGTCTGACATCTCATATTATGAAAGTATATGAAAGGGTAATAAAAAAAATATAATGAAACATTTAATGAAAAATAGATTGTTCAATATAGGACAACATGGTTTTGTACCCGGAAAAAGTACACAAACCCAACTGTTAGTCCACCATGAAAGCATATATAAAAATATGATAAATGAAAAAGATACAGATGTGGTTTACCTAGACTTTGCAAAAGCTTTTGACAAGGTAGATCATAATATATTAGCGAAAAAATTAGAAAACATAACATTGTTGACAAAGTAGGAAGATGGATAAAAGAATTTTTGCAAAACAGAAAACAGATAGTGATTGCAAACGATGAGAAATCGGATGAAGCTACGGTAATATCCGGTGTACCACAGGGTACGGTGTTAGCTGCATTGCTGTTTGTGATTATGATTGCAGACATAGACAGTAATGTTAAGGACTCAGTAGTAAGAAGTTTCGCAGATGACACAAGAATAAGTAGAGAAATTGCTTGTGATGAAGATAGGAACTCGCTACAAAGAGACCTAAATAAAATATATAAATGGGCAGAGATAAATAGGATGGTATTTAACTCTGATAAATTTGAATCAATGAACTATGGTGATAAAGTAGGAATGCTATATGCATATAAAGGACCTAATAATGAGACAATCACAAACAAGGAAGCAGTTAAAGACCTTGGTGTGATGTTGAATAGGAATATGTTATGCAATGATCAAATATCAATTCTATTGGCAAAATGCAAAGCAAAAATGGGAATGTTGTTCCGGCACTTCAAAACAAGAAAAGCTGAACACATGATTATGCTTTATAAAACGTACGTACGTAGTCCACTTGAATATTGCAATATAATATGGTACCCACACTACCAAAAGGATATTGCACAAATAGAGAGTGTACAAAGGTCATTTACAGCTAGAATAGAAGAAGTTAAGGACCTTGACTACTGGGAAAGACTACAATTCTTAAATTTATATAGTCTTGAAATGAGAAGAGAACGCTACATGGTAATTCAAGCATGGAAACAGATAGAAGGAATTACCGAAAATATCATGGAACTAAAATTATCAAAAAGAGCAAGCAGAGGTAGATTAATAGTGCCAAAAACTATACCAGGAAAATTAAGGAAAGCACACAGGACATTAATCCACCACGCACCAGCATCGATAATGCAGCGTCTATTCAATGCGCTACCAGCTCATCTGAGGAACATAACAGGAGTGAGCGTAGATGTGTTTAAGAATAAGCTCGACAAATATCTAAGATGCATCCCAGACCATCCAAGACTGGAAGATGCAAAATATACCGGAAGATGCGTTAGCAACTCTCTGGTAGACATCAAAGGCGCCTCACACTGACGGGACCTGGGGCAACCCGAACAGAATTGTAAGGTCTGTAAGGTAAGGTCTCTCTCTCTCTCTCTCTCTCTTGCTCTGTCTGGGTTGTCATAATTTTCTCCCATCTCTTTTCAGGAGCACTCATCCATCTCTCTCTCTCTCTCTCTCTCTCTCTCTCTCTCTCTCTCTCTCTCTCTCTCTCTCTCTCTTTGCTCTGTCTGGGTTGTCATAATTTTCTCCCATCTCTTTTCAGGAGCACTCCATCTCTCTCTCTCTCTCTCTCTCTCTCTCTCTCTCTCTCTCTCTCTCTCTCTCTCTCTCTCTCTCCTTGTTCTGTCTGGGTTGTCATAATTTTCTCCCATCTCTTTTCAGGAGCACTCATATCTCTCTCTCTCTCTCTCTCTCTCTCTCTCTCTCTCTCTCTCTCTCTCTCTCTCGTTTGCTCTGTCTGGGTTGTCATAATTTTCTCCCATTTCTTTTGAGGAGCACTCATATCTCTCTCTCTCTCTCTCTCGCTTGCTCTGTCTGGGTTGTCATAATTTTCTCCCATCTCCTTTCAGGAGCACTCATATCTCTCTCTCTCTCTCTCTCTCTCTGCTCTGTCTGGGTTGTCATAATTTTCTCCCATCTCTTTTCAGGAGCACTCATATCTCTCTCTCTCTCTCTCTCTCTCTCTCTCTCTCTCTCTTTCAGGAGCACTCATTAAATCTCTCTCTCTCTCTCTCTCTTGCTCTGTCTGGGTTGTCATAATTTTCTCCCATCTCCTTTCAGGAGCACTCATCTCTCTCTCTCTCTCTCTCTCTCTCTCTCTCTCTCTCTCTCTCTTATCTGTCTGGGTTGTCATAATTTTCTCCCATCTCTTTCAGGAGCAATCATCTCTCTCTCTCTCTCTCTCTCTCTCTCTCTCTCTCTCTCTCTCTCTCTCTCTCTCTCACTTGCTCTGTCTGGGTTGTCATAATTTTCTCCAATCTCTTTCAGGAGCACTCATATCTCTCTCTCTCTCTCTCTCTCTCTCTCTCTCTCTCTCTCTCTCTCTCTGTCTCTCTCTCTCTCTTGCTGTGTCTGGGTTGTCAATTTTCTCCCATCTCTTTTCAGAAAACTCATATCTCTCTCTCTCTCTCTCTCTCTCTCTCTCTCTCTCTCTCTCTCTCTCTCTCTCTCTCTTGCTCTGTCTGGGTTGTCATAATTTTCTTCCATCTCTTTTTCAGAGCACTCATTGCACTCTCTCTCTCTCTCTCTCTCTCTCTCTCTCTCTCTCTCTCTCTCTCTCTCTCTCTCTCTCTCTTGCTCTGTCTGGGTTGTCATAATTTTCTCCCATCTCTTTTCAGGAGCACTCATATCTCTCTCTCTCTCTCTCTCTCTCTCTCTCTCTCTCTCTCTCTCTCTCTCTCTTTGCTCTGTCTGGGTTGTCATAATTTTCTCCCATCTCTTTTCAGGGCACTCATCTCTCTCTCTCTCTCTCTCTCTCTCTCTCTCTCTCTCTCTCTCTCTCTGTCTGGCTTGAAATAATTTTCTCCCATCTCTTTTCAGGCAAATCTCAAAGAGGTCTCTCTCTCTCTCTCTCTCTCTCTCTCTCTCTCTCTCTCTCTCTCTCTCTCTCTCAGTTGCTCTGTCTGGGTTGTCATAATTTTCTCCCATCTCCTTTCAGGAACTCATATCTCTCTCTCTCTCTCTCTCTCTCTCTCTCTCTTGCTCTGTCTGGGTTGTCATAATTTTCTTCCATCTCTTTTCAGGAGCACTCATATCTCTCTCTCTCTCTCGATTGCTCTGTGTGGGTTGTCATAATTTTCTCCCATCTCTTTTCAAAACTCATATCTCTCTCTCTCTCTCTCTTTGCTCTGTCTGGGTTGTCATAATTTTCTCCCCATCTCTTTCAGAGCACTCATATCTCTCTCTCTCTCTCTCTCTCTCTCTCTCTCTCTCTCTCTCTCTCTCTCTCTCTCTTGCTCTGTCTGAAGTTGTCAAATTTTCTCCCATCTCTTTTCAGGAGCACTCATATCTCTCTCTCTCTCTCTCTCTCTCTCAGCACCTTGCTCTGTCTGGGTTGTCATAATTTTCTCCCATCTCTTTTCAGGAGCACTCATGGATCTCTCTCTCTGCTCTGAATAAATATGAAGCTGGAAGAACAAGTATAATGGAAAAGTTGGATTTTTAATGTACTAATTTCTGGAAATGAAAAAGATCAACATATCAGAACAGGAAAGAGACATGGGAAAATCCTTATTATTACCCATATTAGATTATGGAGATAATACGCAAACCATCATAGTGATGAACGCAGCAGGGGTTTAGTTTCAGTAACTCAAAAGAAAGATGGAGTTCTTAGAAGAACTAACCCAAAATGAAAAAAATAGAAATATTGAATATAAGTGAAACC
>NC_089749.1:59154771-59157271 GCF_040412425.1 Macrobrachium rosenbergii | reverse complement strand
GATTTCAAGACGTCCAAGCAAGGCAAATCCTTGGCCTTCGGGAGAGAGAGAAAGAGAATTTATTTTGTTGGTTAGTACTCTCGACTCAACAGTGGCCCTTAAGAACAAGACAAAGAAGCAAAGCTCCTTTAGATAAGCGACGTTTGTCGAGCGATTTCCCGTTGATGTGTCCCTTCAATTCCCTTTCTCTCTTCTCGTCGTCTCACTAACTGGGAACTCCACCAGACTCAAGAATAATCATTTTATCTTTGGACTATTCAATAGAAGGAATCCAAGCCTTCAAAACACTCCTATAGACGCGGTAACGAAGGGGGAGAACTCGAGGCATTCCGCCGGTATTCCGAGCGGCCGTAATGAAAACATATGAGGACCTCCGGAAAGAACAACACGCATTAGGGCAGTAATGGCTTCGCTTTAAACTCAAAGATAAGGCCCTGGGGGCTTTTGTTCGACTTGTGCAAGACCTCTGAATACTTGGGGAAAGGGATGGGGAAGGGGAGGGGTTACTCAACTACGGAATAATACACGAAGATCGCCAGGTTACGGAAATATCAATTCCTTGGCTCAATTTGATTCGGGTTCTGAATGAAAATGGTTTCTGCGAGGTCCCTCCTTCGCTTGGCTGTATCAGCATATCAGCTTCGTGTTTCCTAGCTAATTTGGTAATTCAGTGAATGAAACTCCTCCATTCAGAGACGTATTAGGAACCCAAAAATTCAGAAAGAATGGCCTTGTGCCTTTTGTGCAAACCGAAACTATCTTTGCCAACGATTTTGTAATGGCTGCGTCACTCGCTGAGTTTTGAAATGAAATACATACATTATTCCTTACGAATGCCTCTGCTATTTTTCCCTGTGCATTGAGACGCAAAAAGTGGTAATGTTTCTCATTTATCCCTGTAAACTCTTTTTCATTCATTTCTTTAAAGGACACTCAGTTACAATTCGATAAGAAACCCATGTAGCCCAGACCCCAGGTGGAGATGAAAGATTTATATACTGTGTATGTGGATATGAAATCAGCATTCCATAAAATACTCCATTAAAATATATGCATGTGTATATATACATATATATGTATATATATATATATATATATATATATATATATATATATATATATATATATATTATATATATATATATATATATATATATATATATATATATATATATATATATATATATATATATATATATATATATATATATATATATTATATATATATATATATATATATATATATATATTATATATATATATATATATATATATATATATATATTATATATATATATATATATATATATATATATATATATATATATATATAACATATATATATATATATATATAAATACTGCTGTTCGCCCTCAATGTATTTCTTTTGTAGTAATATTAGATGAACCAAGGCGGAAGGATGGGTGTTGTAGCGGCGGGTCACGTAGCCAGTTCAAATTTTAACGTTATGTGTAGGAAAGAACTCGGTAGCGTTAGGCATTTCACCCCATAGAAAATTTCCATATCCAACCTTAAGACAGGTGGTTTTAAAGCTTTTTCTACCTGTCCTCCTTGGCAAATGTTTTTGACAAAACGTAGACCCCCCTAGGACATGAATGCATGCCCTGTTTGACCCAGCGCCGGTCAGACAAAGGGAGAGAGATTTAGCTACCGCGGAGAGCAGACATCTTTTGGTCTCTCCGTCCTTTGTCTATTGTCTTCTGTTAGTGAATTGTGAAGTGAAGAATTAATCTCCAGATCTTCCGATCGTCCGTTGTATGCGCAGCAACGCTTCGTCCAAGGTAAAGTCTGTGTTTTTGTTCAAAACTTCGTTAATTACTTTATCATCGTCTGTATTTCCATTTCCTTGTTTTCTTCTCCAGCCACCATTTACGGTATATGCTTTTACGAAGTCTAGATTAAGCCAAAATATTATATTGTTTAGCTTCATCCAAATTATTCCAGTAAGAGTACTAGGACTTAGGGAAAGCAAGTCATTTTAATTCTTTATGCAGCCTGTGTCGGATCTATTGTTTGGAAGAGCCGTTACGATTTTGTATTTAATACCATCTTAACAAGTAGAGATTTTTCTGCGTCCGCAGTTGGCAACGTTTATCATAAAGTCTTTATTCCTTGAATATTCTTTGTTAAGGTTAATTACCCTTAACTAGCGACCTTTGGTTAATATAACGACTGTCTTTGAGGTTAATTCGTAGCTTCAAGTGACAGGTTATGTGTCCTTGGCATGCAGGGCCGTGAAAAAATTACGTAAACCAAGTAATAAACTGATCAGCCAAGACACTCGTAACAATATATATATATATATATATATATATATATATATAATATATATATATATATATATATATATATATATATATATATATATATATATATATATATATATATATATACTGTATATAAAGGTACATACACTATAGCTTCATCAGTACCTTACAAGGTGGGGATAGTAATATAATATATCAGATATGGAGACATC
>NC_089749.1:59150126-59152626 GCF_040412425.1 Macrobrachium rosenbergii | reverse complement strand
TTCCCAACCAACCTGTTGTAATTTTCCATTTAGCATTCAATTTTAACTTAATTTAAGGTGAGATATTGTTACCACTATTGGCAATCGTGGTGGGGTGAGGCTCTGGGACTTGATAAACAGCAGTAATCGTTTGTTCTACATTACCCTTTAAACCGTTGTCTTTATTGCAATAATTTACTTTCATTATTTTCATTTATTTATTAATTGTTCATTTATTTATTTTTTTCCAATAAGTGATCTCTTCTCTCTGTATTTTTATTGAACACCACATTATTATTCGGAGGCTTGAATTTCAAGTCAGTGGCCCCTGTGGTGGGTTTGTTCTGTATGAATAGGGTTCATCGCTGAATAATAATAATAATAATAATAATAATAATAATAATAATAATAATAATAATAATAATAATAATAATAATAATAATAAATATGTAGAACATTTTATCTTTTCACAAAGAACACAATACGACGCCTACAGCCGATATCTTAAACTTATGAAAGCAACTGGCTAGACTCCTTTCAAACAAAACTAAACACCTAATGACAGAAGGCATCAAAATACTCCAATCATGCAGCCTCGGACTCCCTACCTGGCTCCAGGAATCTCCTCCCAAAAGGAGGTTCTTCCTTTTTCTTTTTTTTCATGCTGGGGAAGTGAGAGCGTTTGCTCCCTCTTAATTGAATCGGATTATTGCGAAACGGTCCTGCCTTTAATCCAGGTCTCAGGGCCGGGCTTTCATTTCGGCCTCTCGCGGGGCGGGGGAGGCGACAGACGTTGCCTTCTAAGGCCTGGTTCATAACGATACCTTTGTACCTTCGGAGGATTTTGAAGCAGTCTTTGGCAAGTGGAAGGACTTTCATTTTTTAAGTGATAATTAGGACTTTCATTTGTTAAGTGATAATTAGGACTTTCATTTGTTAAGTGATAATTAGGACTGTCATTTCTTAAGTGATAATTAGGACTGTCATTTCTAAGTGACAATTAGGACTGTCATTTCCAACTGATAATTAGGACTGTCATTTCTAAGTGATAATTAGGACTGCCATTTGTTAGGTGATAGTTAGGACTGTCATTTCTTGAGTGATGATTAGGACTGCCATTTCTTAAGTGATAATTAGGACTGTCATTTCTTAAGGACTGTCATTTGTGAAGTAATAATTAGGATTGCCATTTGTTAATTGATAATTAGGACTGCCATTTCTTAAGTGATAATTAGGAATGTCATTTCTTAAGTGATAATTAGGACTGTAATTTCTTAAGCGATAATTGTGACTGTCATTTTGTAAGTGATAATTAGGACTGTCATTTCTTAAGTGATAATTGTGACTGTCATTTTGTAAGTGATAATTAGGACTGTCTTTTGTTAAGTGATAATTAGGACTGCCATTTGTTAAGTGATAATTAGGACTCATTTCTAAGTGATAATTAGGACTGTCATTTCGTAAGTGATAATTAGGACTGCCATTTCTTAAGTGATAATTAGTACTGTAATGTATTAAGTGATAATTAAGACTGTCATTTGTTAAGTGATCATTAGGAATGCCATCTCTTGAGTGATAATCAGGACTGTCATTTCTAAAGTGATAATTAGGACTGTCATTTCTTAAGTGATAGTTAGGAATGTCATTCCTTAAGTGATAACTAGGACTGTCATTTAAATTTCGTAATAATTGATAATTAAGACTGTCATGTGTTAAGTGATAATTAGGACTCATTTACTATATAACTGTGGTTTTTTTTTTTATTACACATTGAATTCAATTCTCATGACAAAATTAGGAAAACAATCGAAGCAATTTTCACGACAAAATCCGAAAAAAACTCACTTCACACAAACGAAAAAGTCCGACATTCTCATCGATAATATCTTCCTCCTTGATCAGAAGACTGGACAAGAAGACTGGACAAGAAGACCGGACAGGAAGACTGGACACTGCAGTCAATTTGGACGGCGTATGATGATGCATTCAGGGGTCCTTAACATTCCCGTGCCATCTTATCCTAAATGCATAGCTTATGGAAATGCCAAGAGGGTGGAACATTGGTAGGATGAAGCAATAAAATTGAGATGCATGAGGTCGTGAGCCCTTTCTATAAATTTTTCTTTTTTTTTTATTTATTTTTTCGTTTTAGTCGATATACACGTACCACAGAACAGGCGACCTGAGATCAAGGAATTGTCGTTTATTTGTTGCTTCAGGAAGGAAACGCCCTGTTGCAAGAATAGCAGTGTTCTGTTTGAATATATAAGCAAATACACACAAACACACACACACACGCCAGAGCGAGCACAAGCGTGTGTCAGTGTGTTTATGCTTTTGAAAGTGGGCTTGTGTGATTGTGCTTTTTCGTTACACACACCACAGAACAGGCGCTCCAAGAGAGGAAACGTCCTGTGAGCAGTACTAAAGGGTCTTTGCAACATCCCTTCAGCCCCTAGCTGCACCCAGGGAGAGAGAGAGAGAGAAATGCTGTGATGTAATGCAATGCCTGTATATAAAA
>NC_089749.1:59117626-59147626 GCF_040412425.1 Macrobrachium rosenbergii | reverse complement strand
CAGGTGGAGGTTCCGGCCATCCACTCTCTCTCTCTCTCTCTCTCTCTCTCTCTCTCTCTCTCTCTCTCTCTCTCTTTTGCCTCTGCTGCCGTATGCTCTATGAAGTCTTGCATGAGGAGGGTGTTGTGTGCACGCGCCAAGCAAAGTAATAGCCCATCTTTGAGCGGAATTTAGAATAACCTCTTTTCGGGTCATAGTTTAAAGGTGCCTCCGTGATGCCTCCGGGATGATATTGGGAGGCGTTTAAAAGGAGCGGTGAGGGAGGTCGTTCTCAGTGAGGGTCGTCCTCCAGAAAGGGTCATCCTCAGGTCCTCGGTATTCATCGTCAAAGTCGTTTTTCTGTTCCGTTGGTGATGTTGTCTCGCCACTGATTTCTTCTTCTTCTTCTTCTTCTTCTTCTTCTTCTTCTTCTTCTTCTTCTTATTATTATTATTATTCTTTTCTTATTATTATTACCTGTCAAATAACTCTTTAACTCAGTCGGCGTTTAGCAATGTCACATTTCATTATTAAGGATAAACTGTCAAATAACTCAGTCCTATAAATGTCACATTTATTATCATATATAAATAGCTTCAAGAGTTATATATATATATATATATATATATATATATATATATATATATATATATATATATATATATATATATATATATATATATATAAACAGAAACACCCTTCTTCCATCTTATCTATAGATTAAACTCGGCAGTTGAAAACTTTCCAAAATCCGAGCAAAATTGAAAAAACAAATAAAATGAAAGCAAAACTTCGGCGCATCTCACCTCTGTGGGTTGCTCCCACGGCGGAACTTCCTCCTTCCGCCGTGTCGGGAGAAGGGAAAGAATTAAGTTTCAGTATCGGATTAAACAGGAGATACGCAGCCTGGGAATTAATCTTTCCCTAAACCCTGATTCAGCAGAGTTAATTCATCATGAGTTATCTCTGCCTCCCTGCGGTATATGAAAATGTTGCTCGGAAAATCCCGAGGAAATATGCGAGGTTTTATGCGGAGTGATTTTAAAAAGGCGACGTTTACTTTTTTCCGTTCACAAGACGCTGCAGCAAGTACTGTTCAATGTTCTTTCAAACTATGTATAGTCATCATAGAATCATGCATATTCTACTGGAATATATGCAACTGATAATTGTTCTTACTTGCGCAAGCATTCCGGAAAACAAGTTTTTTTTTAATTATACATAATTTTCAATATAGCCGGGTGGCTATATGTATAAGTCTCACACATCATCACAAGTAGTTCCTTAGGCTAACATAATTTGGTTTGTACTTACTGAGATATTATATATAGCAATATATATATAATTGTATATATATATATATATTTATATATATATATTATAAATATATATATTTTTAATTATATATATTTATATATATAGCCGATATATATATATGAAGATGAAGTCCCATCACATGCACAATTGTTCAAGTAGTTACTAAGGACTCATTCATCTTCATGGTATCTACACTTTTTATCTGGATATTGTATGTTACTGAGATTGTAACTGTTTATTAAAAACTCTATCTATCTATTTATCCTATCTATATATATATATATATATATATATATATATATATATATATATATATATATATATATATATATATATATATATATATTCATTGATTTGTTGTTATAATTGATGGGAACTAATTTTAAACTTAAACTTGAACGTAAACAAAACAAAGAAAAGCCTCTCATGGTCACCCAAAGCACCAACACTTTAGTGAAACTTTTCTTTACATTCTCATCACCGATTCTATCTCTTCCGCGAGAGTATGAACGCTTACTTACCTAGTGGTCTCCAGTATTATTCAGAAGACGGCAAGAAAACTTTCTTGGTATTGCAATCGAGAGAGAAAGGGAGAGAGAGGAAAAAGAAAGAAGGAGAGCGGAATTTTATCCAGTTGGAGGAAGCTTCCCTTAGGCCGGTTCGAGTTGAAGTTGAAATTCGACTATTCCAGCCAGCCAGCCAGCCGCCTGCTTCTCTTGGCTTTTCCATTGCCGATTCTAATGCATGCTAACGCCGAGCGTTAGTTTAAAAATCGCCGAGCCTTTGCTGTGCGCTAAGAAGAAGCGGACGGCAATTGAGGTCTATTTCCATTGCATGAGCTTTTTCACTTTCATACAGAAGAGGCCAGCGAAGGGAAATAGATGCTAATGTTGTCGAAATTCCTCCGTCCAAAAGCTTTACCTTCTGTTCTGGCATTCGTTGTAATTGTTCCCTATTGGACAGCGGCGTTAGGTAGAAATTCTCAAAATTGCCCTTCTGGGTGCTCATTTTGTATGGCCTGTTTTTCTGCCTTCCACATTCACCAGATGTTCAGAATCACTCCATCCACCCGGATCTGCTTTCTCGTCAAATCATTTGCACCTGTTAGCCTATACTGAGATCTGTTTTTTTTTTTTTTTTCAATAAACTTTTTCTCTGCACACTTGCAGATGCAGCTTGTGATAGCTGCGACTTCCTCTTCCTATTGCAAAAAATAAATTTCTTTGCGTTTACTGGCTATTTGTAGTGACACAACGGGTTTTTTCTTTTTAGAAAATTTCTCATTTCCCTCTTTATGTTTCAACATGACAGAACCGCCTCAATGGAATCTAATCTGCCTTTACGTCTAAAACTAAAGTTAGCAAAGTTTAAGATAACGGTCCTCGTTAATTCCCACGTAAAAGTATAATCTGGGGTTTCACTGACATCATTTCAGAGCTGTCGCGTTCAACAATGAGTCTTCAAAATGGTAATGTAAGAAGTTTTCTACGCTCTTCAAACACGTTTACGCTTTTGTTGAATATTTAGAGATATTTCATTCTCTTTGCCCCCGTAGGAGGGTGGTTACATTAGTGCCCCTCACAGTTCCTCGTTGGGCGAGTCGGTAGAGTTGTCGGCTAGCACTCTGCTAATCCCGAGTTCGCGTCTCCGGCCGGCCAGTGATGAATTAGAGGAATTTATTTCTGGTGATAGAAATTCATTTCCCGGTATGATGTGGTTCGGATTCCACAATAAGCTGTAGGTCCCGTTGCTAGGTAACCAATTGGTTCTTAGCCACGTAAAATAAATCTAATCCTTCGGGCCAGCCCTAGGTGAGCTGTTAATCAGCTCAGTGGTCTGGTTAAACTAAGGCATACTTTCTTTTTAGTGCCCCTCACGCGGTGCACTGTGGGCAATACTTAAGTTTCTTTGCGGCGTCCCCTCGGCCCCTAGCTACAGCACGTTCCATTCCTATTATTGTACCTCCGTTCGTATTTTCTTTCTTCCGTCTTACTTTCCCCAACCCTCTCCTGACAATTGTTTCGTAGTGCAGCTGCGAGATTTTCCTCCTGTTACGCTTTTCAAACCTTTTTACTCTCAATTTCCCTTTCAGCACTGAATGACCTCATCACAGGTCCCAGCGCTTGGCCTTTGGCCTAAATTCTATATTCTATTTTACAATGAAGTGTCCCTCCTTTGCCTTCGCGTGAGAGGTAGGTGCACGAATTGAAAGACTCTGTGTCTTGAGCACGTCTACGAAAAATAGAAAAGAAGAAGTCTGGAGATGACTTCCCGAGAGATGAAATAAAAGGCTTCTTCTTCGGGTTCGCCAGAGACAATCTTCTGAGGAATTGCCTCATAAGAGACAATCTTCTGGGGAGAGATATTGAAGCAGATCTCGGGCGGCGAGCGGGAGCCCGCATTAGGGTGGAGAAATCGGGTAAAGTTGGCCGGTTTTTTCAGCTTACGTTACAACAGCGAGCAAAGGTTGCTTCCGCCAGAAATCCCTTCGAAACGGAAGATTAATTAGTTTATTGGAATTGGAATATAGGACTTAGGCCTAAGGCCAAGCTCTAGGACCTCTGATGAGGTCACTGAACACCGAAGGAGAAATTAGGAGTAAAGGAGGTCTGAAAGGCGTTACAGGAGGAAAGCCTCAGAGCAGTTGCAATATGAAACTGTTGTTAGGAGAGGGCTGAGGAAAGTCAGATGGAAGAAAGAGAATATGAACGGAGGTGCAGCAATGAAATGAAAGGGGTTGTAGCTAGGGGCCGAAGAGACGCTGCAAAGAAACTGAAATCATGCCTACAGTGCACCAAGTGAGGTACACTAACGGCACTACCTCCCTGCAGGGAAGGTTAGCTGATGTAGGCAGTTGTGACGTGTTGTTTCTCATCGTAGAATATTTATGAATGGTTGTGACTCACCTCAAAGGTTTTCTTGCGTCACGAATTTGTAGAAACAACAGAGTTTCCGTTACCGACTGAATCTGCAGAATAGAGCTAGCAAATGAGAAAGAAAAGATTCTGTAAAAGTATTTGAGGTTTCATGAAATTGTTCTGGGAAGTCTTACAAGTAGCTGAACGGTTTATCTACATTATACCTTATACATACATACACACATATATATATATATATATATATATATATATATATATATATATATATATATATATATATATATATATATATATATATATATATATATATATATATATATACATACTGTACATATACAGAGAGAGAGAGAGAGAGAGAGAATTCTTCTTTTACAGACTCAGATTTTCCCCGTATATGGATTGACTTCAAATAGTGCAATCCATCTTCAAAGTGCTATTTCCAGTAGGAATTCGAAGACTGAATATTAAATACTAAATATTCAATATGTGCACATGTTCAGAGAGCAGAAGCTTCCTCCTCGAACCTAAAGCCAGTCGTGGGCAGGACGACTTCTTGGGCCTAGAAAAAAATAAAGGTTCTCTGGCGATGATGGCAGACACAAAGGGCTTCCGCTTTTAATTACTTTGGATTCTCTTGGCTTAAATCTCTCTCTCTCTCTCTCTCTCTCTCTCTCTCTCTCTCTCTCTCTCTCTCTCTCTCTCTCTCTCAAACAGATTCTAATGAAGGTTTTCCTGGAAATACACCAACTCCAACTTATTCTCGGCAAGAGCGAAAGGCCATATATTCGGGAACAATGCGTTATTCAAAAGTGGTTTCAGTTTCAGTCATTATGGAAAGGCTCACGTGATACGCTTTTGTAATTTGCAATTTTCAGCTGATATATGATTGCCTAGGTAGCATTATTATTATTATTATTATTATTATTATTATTATTATTATTATTGGTAAAAGAAATCCACAATGCTGTCATTATTATTATATATATATATATATATATATATATATATATATATATATATATATAAATATATAATATACAATATGTGTCATACGTATATACATATAAAATATATAAATATATACATATATACATATATATACATATATATATATATATATATATATATATATATATATGTATGTGTGTGTGTGTGTGTGTGTGTGTGTGTGTGTGTGTCGATTGACTTCCAAATGATCTGCAATCCATCTGCAAAGCCACTATTCTCCTCTCGTTCCATTCGAAGACTGTAAAAATAATTCAATAACATGTTCAGAGAGCAGAAGCTATATATATAGGAGAAAAAAAAAAAAAAGGTTCTCTGGCGAAGAATAATAATTTAATTACTTTTGGATTCTCAGTCAGTTAAACTTTGTCTCTCGGATGCCTCTGAAACAGATTCCCCGGAATCAGGAGGATGGGATTGTATTTCCTGGAAATACACCAACTAACTTATTCTCGGCAAGAGCGAAAATATATTCATAACAATGCGTTATTCAAAAATGGTTTCAGTTTAGTCATTACGGAAAGGCTCATGTATATATTATTGCCTAGGTAGCATTATATATTATTATTATTATTATTATTATTATTGATGTATTGTTGAATGGTTATTATTGGAAAGAAATATATATATATATATATATATATATATATATATATGTGTGTGTGTGTGTGTATGTGTGTCTATATATATATATATGTATATATAAAAATATAAATATATATATATATATATATAACACGATATATATATATCATGTATGTATGTATGTATGTATATATATATATATATATATATATATATATATATATATATATATATATATATATATATATATATATGTATATGTATATATATATGTATGAATATATATATGTATATAAATATGTATACACTGTGCATATATGTGTGTATGTATATCGCATATTTTCGATACCTTTATCTTCCATCTTCTTGCAAGCCACTATTCTCCTCTCGTTCCACAAAGACTGAAAAACCGGGCGAACAGAAGTGTAAAGTTAAACGAAGTTTGCAGAGAAAGAAAAAAAAAAGAGAAGAATCTGAATAATTTCGATGACAGCCTTTTGCTTCGAAAAATTCTTTGTCAATTAAACTTTGTCTCTCGATTACCGGACTGAGACAGATTCCCGGGAATCGGGAGGATTGGGATCGTATTTAGTTGCATGAAATTAATTGCTTATTATTATTATTATTATTATTATTATTATTATTATTATTATTATTATTATTGAAGGGTGCTGTTGTGGTAACTTTAAATCCCAGCATGTATGGAACATACATGTTGCTTTGATGAAGTTAGCGAGACTTTTGTTCCATTTTTATTCCTCTTTTTTGCTGAAATATGATTACATAACACCAGTGTTTTACGGTTCATAATACTTTCTAAATCCATAATAAGTATTTATTTAGTATTCCTAAATCCATAAGAATTATTTTTTCAGAATTTTTAAATCCATAAGTATTTATTTATTATGAGCCACAATGAACCTAATAGAAACTGGGTTTGATTATCCGCAGAGTAATTCCATCCTGTGCTCCGAAGCTCCTTGTTCCGTGCATAAAAATGTTTTTATTAAAAAATCCTCTCAGCAGCATGAGTCTTGAAATGGAGAAACAAACTCACAGTTATGTATGGGGGCAAACATATTCAAAAATAAATCTCTACAGAGAGCTTTCGGGAATCTGTTCGATTGCAAAGGGGAATCGAACAGATTCCAGAAAGCTCTCTGTAGAGTTTTATTTTTGAATAGATTTGTACCTATACATAACTGTGGGTTTGTTTCTCCAGTGGTTTTATTGCAAAAGAGGGTCGTTGATATGAAACAGCACGGAATAAAACCCACCACGATTCTGGCACACCGCTGCATTTGTAATGACTTCAGCCCTGATGCTAAATTTGAACGTCAAACCAGGGTCTCGTATTCATTTATGAGTTAATAACACGGAGTCAGATTGCCAGCCAGTCGAATTACAAGGCACATCATAATTTTAATGTCCACAATAAACATGTTATGGAAATGTAGTGATATAGCTGAACACTCTCGTGTCTAATAACGGGCGTTGTTGTCTGTTTCCAAAATAAGAGCCTCGGTGGCTCGGTCGGTAGAGCAGCAGACTCGGACTTCATAAGAAGTCTGTGTCGCGGGTTCAAATCCGCAGCCAGCCGGTCAGAGGGCGGACACTTTGCTATCCGTATAGACACCCCGGGATTATGTATGTAATCAACGGATAGGTTTGCTGAAAGCAAATGGGTGTTACAGACTAATACACACAAACAAAGCCACTCCAACATCTTCTAAAAACATAACAGACGCCTTACACGTCTCGAACTGTCGGCCTAAACCGCTCACGTCTCCTCGCTGCTAGGGGAAAGGGAGCTGGGGATTTGGCATGATACATCTACACGTGCTACCAGGGTCTAAGCGATGTCAGGCAGGGCAGCCGATCGAGGCTACGGCCTACCCCAACGCTAAATCAAAAGTCCTTCAAAAGAAGGCATCGTGCTTACCCCATATAAAAATGGGAAAAAGCACATTGAACGAAGAAGAAGAAGTTGTCTGTTTCCAGAATAAAAGCCAGTGGAAACTCTTATTTAACCTATAAGAAAATTACTTTACTTAATTTAAATCAATAAAAGATGAAAGTTACCTTACTCATCTCGGTCAGTCACGCAGATACAGACATAGAATCCTTTCACGTATAGGCTTCGTTTAAACTGTGCATAAACGTTATCTCAGACGCTTGCCTTATCAGCCAAGGCATATAGAGAGCTTTAGGGCATAAAACAAGGACGTTTTAACTTCAATCTACTTATTTGAATTAGGAGATGGAGGATTTTTTTTACCAAAATACCTGAAGCATGACTTAAGTTCCGGGCAGAGGCGCGAGATCAATCATCTGCGCTTACATGTAAGTTCCCTGCTCTGGGCAAAAGTGGATTAAGTTTCCGTTTTCTTTCACTTTCCGTTTTCTTTAGGTTTCCAGCTTGTGGCGTTATCTGGTTTTATCAGGTTTTCCTTTTCCATGGTTATAGAGGATAATTGTGACAGATTCATTACCATGAACTAGGATAAAATAGTATAGAAAGGATTTAATATTTGTTGAAAATATTGATTAACCCCCATTCCCCAAATAATACCTTAAATGAAATTAGGAATGAATCTGTGGTTGAGGTAGGGAGGATTTTGAATCTTTAGGTGTCGATTGTTTAAAGAACTTGTCCTTTGAGCTAAATATTAAAAAAAGTCGGAATGCAGCTTGATACTTTCAGAATAAACAAAGATGGCGAATGGAGTCAAAGGAATAAAGCGGACTAAGAAACTAGACTGTGGGACAGTAGAGGACAAATCCTGTGAGTCTCCAAAACCCAAATGCGGCTGAGTAGAAACCTCGACTCGATTAGCAGACTTAATTGGCCTTTGGAAAAGTAGATAATAGAAACGGGCCTTCTATACCTCCAGCATTTTCTATCATCTGTGACAGACATTAATTTCTCTCTCTGAACTTTAATTGAGGCTCCGATGCCTCTGCTCTGTCGTCAGGATTACGTTGCCCTTTTGTGACAAGGGACGGGCAGGGGTTGGGGGGGTGCATCTAAACCCGTCTCTACCCGCTTCGATGACATTTGAAGTGAAGGATATCTGATCTTCCAATAAAGGATTGACTGATGATAGTATCCCTTGTTGGTTCCTGTCTTTATTCTTTATTACAGTCGACTTGAATCTCTGTTATTCCAGTTACTAAGTAACACCATTAATCGATATTTTTTTCTGAATAGATGTTAGATATTAAATCCATATCTTTAAAGAGTCCTGACATTATTACACGCGGAAGTCTGCCATGTAGGTGAAAGTCGTCTTGGCTAAGAAACAGCTGTTGGAATGCGCAGACAAATAGTAAAAAGAAGAAACCTCGATCATTTTCTCCCTGTTTCTAATGTATTGTACCTAATTGAAGATAAGAGAAGTGTATATATATATATATATATATATATATATATATATATATATATATATATATATATATATATATATATATATATATATATATATAAATATATATATATATATATATATATATATATATATATATATATATATATATGTGTGTGTGTGTGTGTGTGTGTGTGTATATGTATATATATATATATATATATATATATATATATATATATATATATATATATATATATATATATATATATATATATATGTATACATATATACATATACATACAGTAAAATATTTATAGTTAAAAGACAAAACTAGTACCAAGGGACTATTCGTCAGCTTCATGTTCATGTGATAGAGGTAACTCAGCGTCCTCAGATATGATAATTAAAAAACCTAATTGAGGTTAATTAGCCATAATTTACCACTAATTAAGCTGACGCACTCGTTATAAAAATATATGTGTGTGGAGGTATTATGATAAGGGGGACAGGGCTCTTCCCGTAAAATAAATTCAGTTACGCTCACTGCCGAGTGGAATGGAAAATTACAGAAATACGTAATTTTCGAACCAAGTAGAGAGAAAATTGTGAACCCGGACAGATACTGTATGGATTTTTTATCGTGTATTTATGTATTATTATTGCTACTATAATAATAATAATAATAATAATAATAATAATAATAATAATAATAATAATAATAATAATATTGATGCTTCTAATATACGAATGTTAAATTCTGTTAGGTTGTATTATAATTTTCGTGAATATACTGTATATACTGAGCAGGTTCATATTAAAAAAAAATGAGGAATTTTACTATTTATCATAATCTCCACGTGGACCTGAAAGTAATATGCTTAAATACATTCATATATATATATATATATATATATATATATATATATATATATATATATATATATTAATATATATCATATACACTTATATATAATATATATATTATTGAATATATATATATATATAGCCCTAATTATTTTTATATATATATATATATGTGTGTGTGTGTGTTGTGTGTATAAATACATACGTATATGTACATAAATATATTCATAAACTGTACACTTCCACGAGATGGCTGTTTATTGAATACATGATTCGTACCAGCCTTAATTATTTTTACTTAGCATCCTCTGCCGTTCTACGCAACTAAGTATTCTCGAACCATGATGAAACGAATGCTGTGAACTAAAGGAAAACCGGGAAATACTTTTATTTATGGTAATAATAAAGCCATTTAACTTGTTGCGCCAGCTTTAATTGGCTTTTATTTCGACTTTTATTTTGACTTTTATTTTGGACTGAAGTTTAAAAATGCAAAGTGTGCTGGTTTATTGCTTTGTCTGAAACAGGCTGATGCTCTCTGTGACGTGATTACTCCGTCCACAAACGGCACTAGACCGACTGGAGAGGTGGGTGAGCGAACGTATGGAGAGTTTGCTCTCTCTCTCTCTCTCTCTCTCTCTCTCTCTCTCTCTCTCTCTCTCTCTCTCTGTCGTTTGTGTTACTTAAGAACAGATGCTCCGCGGTAAAAGAGCAGAATCTCTCTCTCTCTCTCTCTCTCTCTCTCTCTCTCTCTCTCTCTCTCTCTCTCTCTCTCTCTCTCAAGAACTTCAGATGTACCACTGTGGAAGAACAGAAAGGGTACATACAGGTTCTTCTAGCCATTTCTTCTGACAAGACCTTCCAAGTGGCTTTTCTTTATTAGTACTCACTCTGAAACCAAGAGAGTTCGACCTGAAGGACTTATATACTACCTGCTTTACCTCAGTGCTGTGGAAGGTTCAGCCTTTCCGGTGGTTCGGATGAGAAATCTTTTGTAAATTTAACCAAAGTTTTGGACATTGACAAAATTTTCAAGCTCCAAATAGGGCTTTGTAGGTAAGAAGTTTTCCTACTAAGATATAATCGGAACCAGGCCTCCATGAAGGTATAATCCCAACAAGATCCCTACTAAAATATAATCTGAACCAGACCCCACTTGATTACAACAAATTAGTTCCTAATCAGTTTAAAACAGCTGAAGTTCTTTCTTGTTTCTGTCTTTATCAGGGTATTTGATCATTCTCCCGTGAGACTAAAAGGCCAGCTCGTAAACACAAGAGAGCTATCAGTCATCACATCTCATCACGTTTCCGAGAGCAGTAACTTCCTTTTCATTATGTGGCGAGCTGTGTTCCTCGACTCTGCAATTTCATAATTAGATCTCCCTCATTCACTTTCCCTCAGACCACGTCAGAAGGGAAGGAAACTTCGTCGCGAGATTAGCGAGTGACGGAGGAAGGGCGCGAACGGAATGGGCTTATCAGCTTTTCACTGGCACCATAATTAGAGTTTACCATGGGAAGTAAGTCAGCTCTCTCTCTCTCTCTCTCTCTCTCTCTCTCTCTCTCTCTCTCTCTCTCTCTCTCTCTCGTGCTACTCGTTTCTTACCTATGTTTAATTTACTAATGCCGCTTCTTTTTACAGAGTTGTGGGGTCCCTTACCTAAATTCTATGCATATTTGCAATTTTCCTATGCAGTTTCACAGTTTTGGGGGTCCCTTACTAAAATTCCATGAGATTTACATTTTTCTTACGCATTTTTACAGTTTAGGGGTCCCATACGTAAAATATATGCATTTTATGCAATTTTATTATGTATTTTTACAGTTCTGAGGCGTCCGTTACCAAATATCTATGCATATTTGCAATTTTCATATACATTTTTAGTTTTGTGGGGTCCATACTCCCTTACCAGAGATCTATGCATATTTACAATTTTTTATGCATTTTTCTTCTTGGATTCCCTTACCCAAATTCAATGCATTTATGCAATTTTATCAAGCTTTTTTACAGTTTTGTGAGGTCCCTTGCCTAACATTTACACATATTTGCGCAGAAATATTTCCTGCTTCAGGATATCCGATTGCTGCCTAAATATGCTGCTATATAGCTTTTCCTGAATTATATATACAACTTGCAGTCGTCATGACACGTCTAAAAACGGTATCGAATATTCACGAAGGGGTGTCTGGAGTTATTCAAAAGGCAAAAGCCGCGTTTATATAGGTATTCAACGACTTCTCGAACGACTGCCAAAGCCAAGTACTTACTAAATGGAAAAATGCATCGAGGCAGATTTATAAATGCTGATAACAGATTTATAAATGCTGATAACTTTTTTTTTAGTCTTCTGAAAGAAAACTAGAATCCTTCTGTCCGTCAAACTTTTCTGTCCGTCTCTCAGATCTTAAAACTCTCTCTTGAAGGCTTAAATTGGAATTTGGTGTCTGATCTCTCACTCAGCTCTCTCTCCTCGGTAGTTTTTTATTTTATTTAAGGTTAGAGTTAGCTCGTGCGTCTGGCAACGTTATAGGACAGGCCACCACCGGGCCTCTTCAAGTTTCGGGGCGGCGGCTCATACAGCATTATGCGAAAAATTACTTCGAAGAAACTTCTCAGCCACAGTTGTAGATTAACCCATGGTCTAAGAAAGAGAAGGTCTGTTCACGCGCAGGTAGGCGGTGCTACACCTCTTCTCGAAAGGTATTGTTGATAAACCAAAAGATTTTAATTTAATAAATTTACTCAATATTGTCAAACTTTTATTAAGAAAATGCAATTGCTATAAAGGTTGTCTGTCCGTATTGAACGCACTTTAACATCAAGAATATGATTAATAAACAACTTTACAGGTGAAAAGTAACATTCATGAGATAGCCTCAGATCTTAAAAACTGCTGAGGCTTTATGTTAGCACTGCATGTTTTTCATATTTTGGTTCAGATGTTGATAAAAAAATTCTGCATCCATTTCTTCCAATCATCAAATGATAAGTTCGGAACAGCTTCTCCATAACTTTTAATTTTTCAAAAATTGCAAGTTGCAGCCCCTGGAAATGTAATTAATCCAGGTATTGTCACCAATCGAGTTCTCAGTAGTTTTTTTGAGGAAATTTATTTAAGGTTATAACGCAATCCCTCGTTAGCTTTTTCAAAATCAATTGATTCATCAAAATTTGTATCATCGTCAGTACTTGGTCTGTCCCTTTCGTTTAAAAGTCATCATTATAGGACAGCATTGCCACCACCCTCATCCAACGTTTTCTGGTCAAATGCTGACGAGGTTCCAGAACAATGAAATAATGTACCCTCAGATAAACTCGTATCACAATTTTCTTTTTGTGTATTATACTTGCTACCAACTAAGGCCACGTCTCTGGCTCCGATTTTTTCACTTGAATTGGAGATGGATGTTCATAGCATGCTCCCATTTGTCTTACGCAAGTAAAGAAATGCTCTAGCACATCTTGGTTTAATCTGGTTTTTAGTCATTATATATGATATGCAATATTTTTTTTTAACATTTCATACAAATTTAGCAGTGACCTTGAAGACATAATCAGTCCTTTCTGAAATGGCTAATCTATCATACCCACAAACTTTCATTGATTCAACAGTATTTATCATTTTTGATTGAGTTGTTGTACAAATATTCGATTAAGATTGATCACATTGTCTCTCATATCTAAATAACTTGTCCGTTCGCGCTGTGATCATGTTATAAAATTTTTGGCTACAGACCTATCCTTAGACCATGGATTAAGATTGATGTCTCCATATATAATATGTTATAGCTACTATCCCCACCTTGTACTGATGAGAAGCTATAGTGTATGTACCTTTATATATATATATATATATATATATATATATATATATATATATATATATATATATATATATATATATATATATATATGTGTGTGTGTGTGTATGTATGTATGTGTGTATATATATATGTGTATGTATATATATATATATATATATATATATATATATATATATATATATATATATATATATATATATATATATATATATATATATATATATACATACATGCATATATTATAATGGAGTATTTGGCATGCTGATTTGATATCCACATACACAGTATATAAATCTTGTATCTTCACCTGGGGTCTGGGCTAAAACGGTTTCTTATCGAAATGTAACTGAGTGTCCTTTAAAGAAATGAATGAAAAAAGAGTTTACAGGGATAAATGAGAAACATTACCACTTTTTGCGTCTCTATGCACAGGGAAAAATTAGCAGAGGCATTCGTAAGGAATAATGTGTGTATCTCCTTTAAAAAATTAGCGCGTGAAGCAGCCATTACAGAATCGTTGGCCAAGATAGTTTCGTTTGCACAAAAGGCACAAGGAAATTCTATCTGAATAATTGGGTTCCTGATATGTCTCTAAATGGAGTTTCACTCACTGAATTACCAGATTAGTTAGGAGACACGAAGCTGATACGCTGATACAGCAAAGCGAAGGAAGGACCTCCCAGAAACCATTTTCACTCAGATCCCGAATCAAATTAAGCCAAGGAATTGATATTTACGTAACCTGGCGATCTTCATGTAGTATTCTGCAGTTGTGTAACCTCTCCTCCCCCCTCCCTTTCCCCAAGTATTCAGAGGTCTTGCACAAGTCGAACAAAAGCCCCCAGGGCCTTATCTTTGAGTTTAAAGCGAAGCCATTACCGCGCTAATGCGTGTTGTTCTTTCCGGAGGTCCTCGTTTGTTTTCATTATGGCCGCTCGGAATACCGGCGGAATGCCTCGAGTTCACCCCTTCGTTACCGCGTCTATAGGAGTGTTTTGAAGGCTTGGATGCCTTCTATTGAATAGTCCGTGCGATAAAATGATTATTCTTGAGTCTGGTGGAGTTCCCAGTTAGTGAGACGACGAGAAGAGAGAAAAAGGAATTGAAAGGAGACACATCAACTGGAAATCGCTCGACAAACGTCGCTTATCTAAAGGAGCATTTGCCTTTACTCTTGTTCTAAAGGGCCGCTATTGGAGTAGAGTCGTACTAAGTACCAGGTAAATGAATCTCTCTCTCTCTCTCTCTCTCTCTCTCTCTCTTCTCTCTTCTGAAGGCTAAGAATTTGCTCTTGAAATCATTTGTGGAATCTCATTTGTGGAACTCTTCTCTCTCTCTCTCTCTCTCTCTCTTCTGAAGGCTAAGAATTTGCTTTGCTTGACGTCTTGAAATCATTTGTGAACTTCTCTCTCTCTCTCTCTCTCTCTCTCTCTCTCTCTCTCTCTCTCTCTCTCTCTCTCTCTCTCAGCTGAAGGCTAAGAATCATATTTAATAAGAATCTAAGTATTCTTAAACATAACGTTCTTGATGAATGAGAGAGAGAGAGAGAGAGAGAGAGAAGAGAGAGAGAGAGAAGGGTTATTACTATTAAGAATCTTATTAATAATAAGAATCTTATTATTGTTAAGGATAAAGTTATTGAAAAATGTGTGTGTGTGTGAGAGAGAGAGAGAGAGATAGAGATCTTATTACTATTAAGAATCGTATTTGATAAATTATTATTAAGGTTAATGTTCTTGCAAAAGGTGAGAGAGAGAGAGAGAGAGAGAGAGAGAGAGAGAGAGAGAGAGAGAGCCCTAGCATTAAATTTGACCAAGAGACCATGACCCCCTCAAGGCCTAATCTAATAATCAGCCTAAAGGGAATGGCCCACCTCTAATTGGGGACCCAGACTGACACTTGTCCCGCTGCCTTGAGCTCACGGGTCAGGTCAGGTCAAGTTGACCTCCGTGACATCAGGTCACTGAAAGAGGCGACCTGGGAAATCTGTCTTTCTGGTCTCCTACTTTCTTTAAAAAGTTTACATTGTTCAGTTAAAGTCAAACAGTAGTTTTATGGGTGCGAATCTCTCTCTCTCTCTCTCTCTCTCTCTCTCTCTCTCTCTCTCTCTCTCTCTCTCTCTCTCTCTCTCTCTCAGTGACGAGTCAGTGTAATTTCATGTATGAAAAGGGATAATTTAGGTAATTTCCGTCTTTATATTCGAAAGCTCGTCAGTAAGATTCCTTACATCTCTTATGGACTTTTGTAAGCATGCACACACACACACACACACACACACACACACACACACACACACACACACACACACACACACACACACATATATATATATATATATATATATATATATATATATATATATATATATATATATATATATATATATATATATATAGTGTGTGTGTGTGTGTTTGTGTGGGTGGATGCGCGTATATGTTAGCAAAAGCCCATAAAAATGTGGCTAATCTTACTGAAACTGTCTTAAAATAACCCTTTTTTTACGTACATGAAGTGACACTGAATCATAAGTAACATGATTCAGCAGTGCGCGTGTGTGTGTGTGTGCTTGGCTTGTAGAAAACGTTCTCTCTTGGGAAATTTCTACCCAACAGCTTAGGCGGTCTTATTATATTAGTCTCCTGCGGCTCCGGGTGGAAATTATCATCTGTGCGTTTTCTCTCCTCGCTCACGCCCAAGAAATGAAAAATCACTGGAGTCCTTAATTAGTATCTCTCTCTCTCTCTCTCTCTCTCTCTCTCTCTCTCTCTCTCTCTCTCTCTGTGTGTGTGTGTGTGTGTGTGTGTGTGTGTGTGTGTTTCGCAGTGCCAGCGGTAACCATCTCTGCTCTTACAACCCAGCAGACGCTAGATGCCGGAAGCAGGAACAAGCAATATAGGCCTCTCTCTCTCTCTCTCTCTCTCTCTCTCTCTCTCTCTCTCTCTCTCTCTCTCTCTCTCTCTCTCTCTCTCTCCTTGCAGAAAATCTCAGGTATTTACATAAATCAGCTCATGCCATCTAATCTATCTCGACGTTTTTCTGGGCCGCCAGCTTTAGAGAAAGAAAAAGCCTTAGAAAAATAATCATTTGCCGCTCGTAGCCGAAGTTCAAAGATATCTCTGTTCATTTTTCAGGGTTATATTATTCCTGTCAGGTGTAACAAAGAACGAGTGACTGACTCTAGTTTTCCACCTTTCAGGGAAAACTATATTATAGCTTCCTGCAGGTAACAGAGAAGACTTGAACAGAGCCAAATTTATTGCAAAGTTTTCAAAGCGTGTGAGTTATCAGCGCTATTTTCTCCGTGAAGAATGCTCGTAGTTGAATCCTCCGAAGGTCTGGGGAAGGAAGGAAGGATGATCCTGGTCATAAATCAGTTCTACTGAGGTTCGCTGAAGGTGCTGAAAATGAAGATACTCAAGAAGGTACTGTAGAAGAGAGAGGTGTATTTCAGTGTTGTTGCTCCTTCAGTGCGCGCTCTGGGAATAAATGGATTGATTTTATGGAGTTTAGGCTGTCAAGCCAAGCACTTGGGAATGCTTTTGACCATTCGGTGCTCAAGACAGTGAAAAGAGGGAGTTGGAGTTGTTGGACAGCGAGATAAGGAGGTCCAGAATATAAGTGTGATGAAGAACAATGATCTAAAGGTGGAACTGGCTGCGGTAAGAAATAAAAATAATAGTTAGAGAGGTTAAACAGCAAGACAGAAAAAGAAAGAAGGAATGCATTTAAAGTAAAAAGCTGATAAGTCGAACTATTTAGTGATACCTACAGTACACCACGCGAGGCCCACTGGCGGCACTACCCTCCTACGAGGTGCCCCGGCCAAAGAATGCCCAAAGGAATAAGCAATACGCTTGTGATACGCATCACAAGAGAAGGACCAGCCTTATCGTTCATGGCCCTGACCAACCCTCCGCCTTCATTCCTGGCCTGAATGTCACCATACAAAGAGAGAGAGAGAGAGAAGATTAATCTAACCTGAATGAGGATTTAAATGAGAGAGAGAGAACGGATGAAATGACGAAATGAGTCTAGCCTGTAATGAGGATGTAAATAGGAGAGAGAGAGAATGAGAGAGAACCTGAGAGAGAAATGAGAGAGAGAGAGAGCGAGAGAGAGTTCTCCTGGAAAGAGATGGGAGAAAATTATGACAACCCAGAGAGAGAGAGAGAGATACTGTATCGTCAACATCATCTTCGTGTTTCCTTCCTTGTTGTCCTCGAAACATCTTTCCTCAGTTTCCAGCCTTCCAGTTCCACTCGTCTTTCCTCTCCTCTCAGATGTGTCAGATGTTTCCTCCATATCTTCTTTTCGGAGTCTCTTACGTCGATGTTTTTTTCCTTGTGTTTCTTTACTGAAACATCATCGTTCTTTCTTCTTTGCTGCGTGAAAGTTCCTTCAAATTAGTATGTATATGTATGAATATATATACACACACATTGATGCATTTATATAAATACACACACACACACACACACACACACATATATATATATATATATATATATATATATATATATATATATATATATATATATATATATATATATATATATACACATAATGTATATATAATTGCAGCTAGACTAATGAAGTTTTCAAGTAATTAAACAGTGCATCAACCAATTTCCTCGGCGTTACGATACTAATTGAGTGCTAGCCCAAGTTGCTTTCCATTCGGCTGTAATTCGATGCAGCCAAAGTTGAGGTAGGCTAAGTATTGAGGTGTCCCCCTGATCAAAATCCTATTAGGCAACTCTGCGGATACATAACTTCCCAGTAATTGGAAACAGGCTTTGAAATGCCGAGTTAAACAATTGGGGCTGTCTTGGCCACACCGCACCCCCACCCCCCGCCTCCTCATTTCGGTTTGAAGCATTTCGTTTTATTTGGTCTGTGCGAGTAAATTTGGTGCATGGCATTGGGGGCTGTATATATATACATGTATATATATGCAAATATATATAATTTTATATATACCTATATATATATATATATATATATATATATATATATATATATATATATATATATATATATATATATATGTATATATATTATATATATATATATACATATATATATGGATTTGTATATATATGTATATATTATACATATATATGTATATATGCACATACATATATAATACGTCAACGTGCGATGCCATATTCAGTTTACTATGCACCCCAGTTTATTGTGTGGCTGGTGGTGCCTTTGTAATGAAAAACGGCATAATTTCGATGCGCTCAGCTTACCGATCATTTGCTCTGTTTTTAACTGGGAAAAAATGTTAAAGTTTTCTTTCCAGTGGAACCCAGGCAAGACTTATTCTATCCTGACCCATATACGCCAGTATCCACTATTATCTACCTTTTCAAGTCATGGAATGTCTTGCGTATAAAACCAATAAATAACTAGCAAGTCTTTTTCCTCCCCTTGTGTAAAACATTGCATATATAATAAACACTAATAATTGCCCAGCAAGGGTGTTGCAGCATCCCTTCGGCCCTTCGCTGCACCCTCCCACATTTTAGCCGTTTCCTCTTCTTTCTTCAGTCTTGTCGTCCAACTTCTCTTATCTTTACTTTCTCAGATCCCAGTATTTTATCTCAGTTATTTTCTGGAGCTCTTTATCTCGCTGTCCAACCGCTCCAACTCCCTCTTTTCAATCTCTTTTAGGCGCTGGATGGCCGAAAGTTCCCACCCAGTGCTTGGCTTGACCGCCTCAATTTCATGAACCAGATCAAATCGAGTCAGCCACGAGGCTACTTTTGAGTCTCTGTCTTTCAAACAGGCACAGGGTCCTGCACCCTGGATTTCCCACAGCTAGCTTTGGCCCAGATGAGAGCTACGTCATTATGCTGTTCTCCTTCATGAGTGTATTTCATCCAGTTATCCATTATTCATTTTCATACATCATTTCACTTTCGGACGTGGCCCGCCAGTGCTTTTCAGTGGAAGTATACAGTCTGTTATGCACAAAGCACTACCTGCTGCTTTGATTTTCTCGTTCCCCACTGGCTGTGGAAGTCATTTGAAAAGCAGATGCACACAAGGAAGTAAGCATCTGCACACATTTAGAGGAAATAAGCAGCTGCGCTTATTCAGAGGAAATATGCAGCTGCACACATTCAGAGGGAATAAGCAGCAATCGAAGCCTTGGGTCGTGAAGAACTGCCCAGTTAGCAATCCCGGGAAGGACATCCCGTCACATCACATATCTGCTGTCGAGTTGATATAAGGACTATATTACTAGACTGATGTCCCTACGGAATTTGTTTCATTCCTTCCCTAGAGAATCTCTCAATAGCCAATCGCCATAAACTCATCAAACATTAAGGGGAAGGGGCTTCGATTCTCTCGAATCTGGGAATTGAAGATCAGGTAATTAGGATTAGATTCATTGTCTGCCATGTTGGCTGATGTTCCTTCAGTGTCGAGAATATTTGTAAATATCTGTCTCCTCATTTCTTTACTTTCATTTTTGACCGGATTTTTGGTCGAACTGTTTGTAATTTCAAGTTGCAATAAGAGAGAGGTAAAGTAAGTATACCTTAGTTTAACTAGACCACTGAGCTGCTTAACGTATTGTGCGTATGTGAAAATATTTTTAATGGCAGCGAATCAAAAGAAAATAAAGCATTTCGACAACGACGGAAGCTATAAAAAGCCATGGAATACACGACTCAAGTCCTTAAAAGTTCAATAACGGAGTTTTTCGCTTCAATAGTCAATAGAAGTGAAACGAAAAGAGACGAACAAATGAATATCAGAAGCATTTCCACCGCGTTTTCGAGCGCTTGCAAAACAACCGGTTGGGAGGAATTGGTTCCTCCTCCCGTTTATTGTTTTGTTGTTCTTCCTCACTTTGCGCCATCCGCCTGACCAAACATCCGTCCGTTCCTGGAACGTTTCCAGAAGCAGTTCCAGACTTCTCAAGTTCTGCTCTGTACGTCGTTCTACAGTGGTTCGAATCCTTGCCTGCGTGGAAGCACTTATCAACTATAACTCCCCGTAAGTGCAAGTTGTTCAGAAGGTGTTCGGAACTAGATATGAAACGATAATCTTCTTCTTTTAACGTGCTTTTTTTTCCCCCATTTTTGTATGGGGTAAGCACGATGCCTTCTTTTGAAGGACTTTTGATTTGGCTTAGGGGTAGACCGTAGTCTCGATCGGCTGCCCTGCCTGACATCGCTTAGACCCCGGTAGCGTATGGTACATGTTTCATACCAGACCCAACGCCCTTTCTTCCCAGCAGCGAGAAGTTGTTGCGCGGGTAGGTCGAGAGTTCGAGACGTGTGAGATGTTTGTTATGTTTTTAGAAGATGTTGGAGTGGCTTTGTTTTGTGTGTGTATTTAGTATAATATTCGCATATAAATAACTCACTTGTTTAGAAGTGACAGAAATTCTTTTCAGTATGTTTAAGTATTATACGAACTTTTTCCACGTATGAGGCCAAGTACCTTAATTATAACTTCGTTGAGAAGGAAACCCCATTCATAAAAACTGGCTGAATGACACCTACCCACCCACCCAAGCGTAAAAGAAAATTACGAATGAAAGACTTTTGACGCTCTACTATCAGCCTCCGTGTCGCTGGCTTCGTCGGGAAGCAGTTAAACTGAAGAGAAGGGTAATTTCCTGAAGAAACTGAGAGACCTCGGGGAACAGTAAAGCGTTTGACGAACGCTTTCTTAACAAGACAGCCCTCCATAATAAAAACATTTTATGACTCTCTCGGTGGAAATTTAAGACAGGAGAGGTGTTGTCGTAATAGATTTATTGAAGTTTCGCCGCAGAGGAAAAATTGGGCATCCTGAGTTTTTGAACGGTTCCGTACAAACGTTGAGCAGAATGCATTTTTAATTTTTTTTTTTTTATTTTTATTTTGCCAGGATTCTTCATCACGAATCTTTTTTTTTTTCTATCGACGAAGTTGATGAAATTATTTTTCTTTTGTATATGAAAAAATTAAACATACTGCCACATGATAAATTTTGGTCATCTAAGTCCGTTTGTTTTAGCTATCATTGCGCTTTCTGGTGGCTTGTATTACAGAGCTAGCGTTTCACTTTTAACAGTGGTAGTGCTGCCGCTACCTGTCCTTACTTATTCAGTCGCATCATGTACCTAATCATGAAATATATGTGTATATATGTATATACATATACATTTATATATGCATATATACGTATATATATATATATATATATATATATATATATATATATATATATATATATATATATATATATTTCTTTGAGCCTCTTCTTCCTTAATAGATAATTTCCTTAAGTGATATAGGAGTGGGTATATAACTGTCCCCTGGTCTGCCTCCCTTTGTTTTACCTGCACTTAAGTGATCACAGAATTACTAACATAACGAAATAAAATTTTTAGCTTTTTTAAAAATAGCTAAAATTATGCAAACAAATATATCGTGCTGTTCAGGTCGACTGATTATTATACTTCTCGAGTTTCCACCATTCATTAATATGTTATTTCAGTTATGATTATTATACCTTTTATATATATATACACATATATATACGTATATATATATAATATATATATATATATATATATATATATATATATATATATATATATATATATATATATATATATTATTATGATTAGCAAGAATTCCTAGCAAATTGCCTCCCTCCCCTCCTTTGTTGTTGTTGGTTGTTATGTGCTGTTTCATTTACTGCCAGCCGGCCGATCGATAGACCATCTGTTCTATCGACTTAAAAACAAGGGTTTAAAAGATTAAAGGTGCTCCCATTTTTGATAAAGATCTTTCCTTCGAGGCAAAAGTAATCTGGCTTGGGTGTTTCTCCTACAGGCCAAAACCTCTCTGCGGGCAGCAGGTGCAAAATGAGTCAAAGCATCTGTGGTGGACGCCCCTGCCCCATAGGAGGATAAAAGCAGAAACCCACGAGGTCGACACACACACGCGGGCTGGAAGATATGGAGTGAACTTGTGAAGACGTCCCCAACACCTGGCCCCATCGATGCCCTTGCATCCCTAACCACGTGGCCCTTTCCAAAGTATACTTTTCCCTCGTGCCCTTCGACCGTATTCCTCGAGCCCACACGCCATTGCTTGGAGTTTCGAGGAGTCCCCATCGCCTTGCCCCCTTTACGGAAGCCCTTGCATCTCACCACGTGGAAGAAAATCCACCCTCGAAATCGCAAGTCACCCACGGACTGCCTTCTACGCGCCCCGGAAAATCTGCTAAGGTAAAGTGCCCTGGAAGAGCCCCATTTCAGTCACGCTTTTGTCTCGTAATATTTTCTTAAAGAGAAAGCCAGAAATCTCCCTTGTCTAATGTCCGTGCGCCTCTTGCATCAGCAGTATTAATTCTTTATTACTCCTTTGGCACCCTCAGTGCAGCTTCGAATTCATTATTCTTTTGTCTGTTTTCATTACTGGCGTATAATGTGCATATCTCTCATTTCAGAGGGATCCTATTTCGTGGAAGCTTCGGCTGTGTCTGAATCCCCAGTTTCATTCAATCCTGTAGAATCTCCTTCAGGATAGTAATCTACTTGAGTTCCTCTTTCCCGTACTGATATCATTTATGTAAACACACTCCTTTAAATGTGCCCATGTGTTTTACGTAATATTTCCCTCAGTAACCAGAGCCCTACGCTCATATGAAATTCTCCTTTGTTTTCCTCTTTTTACGTTTTCCCGTACCCACGAAGTCAGAATCACAAGGCTAAAATTACCTTAAATTGTTGCTACCTGTCTCACAGAGCATATTTCAAACTAAAACCACGGAAAAACGTAAAAATGGCGACCTGGCCATACATCTCGTTTTGCAGTTGTAGTTCCCCTAGTGTTGCTTTATTGCATTTGCAACTTGCCAGATCAGCTATTAGCAAAGCTAAGCTGGGTACGAGACAATTACATGAACCTTTTGTGTAAAACCAGCACACAGATCCAGAAAATTCCACGTAAGTAATGTGTTTATCTTAGCAAACCTTTTTACAATCGTGACTGTTCCTAGAATTAGAAATAGGATGCATGTATTCACTGAGAGAAAAGAACCGCCGTATTAGATTCGTTAATGCATGCCTTTCAGGATAGGTAGTTAGGAAATAACCAGTGCTAACCATCCTTTGCTTCGAGGAATAGTGCGAAATTCCTCTGTGTTAAAATCCTTGCCATATTCTGCTTCGAGGAATAGTGCGAAAGAAATTCCTCTGTGATAAATTTTACTTCGCATTTCGAATTAGCGAACTGTTATTTAGGCGCGAATAAAATTCCCACGTGGGACACGACGAAGTCAGCTTGCATTGCTGAAAATTCTCTCAGTGTAGTTAGTATTCGAGTAGGTGTTAGGAAAGCGAAATTTAAACTCCGCTTATAGGAAAATTACTAGGCCGTTGTACTGTTATCCTCTCAGACGACTGGGAAATTCCCGAATCCCAGACAGTATATAAATATATATTCATTCACCCAGAATCTAAAAATACCTCCGGTGTTGGCCAAACGACCTGCATCCCCACCCCCCGCCCATGCCCGCGTGTGTAGCATTTTTTTTTTTCTTTTTCCCATTCATTTCCCAGCATACATTTTTCTTTGGGTTTCCCGTTAGTAATTTCTAAGTCCTAAGGGACTAATCGTAATTCCAAGTCCTAAGTGACTCCTAAAATTCTACGTCGCACGTGGCGAGAATTCCTCCAAATTCCACAAATTCCAAGTCCTAAGTGACTCCTAAAATTCTAAGCACGCACGTGGCAGAGAATTTCTCCAAATTCTAGTCCTCAGAGACTCCTAAAATTCTACGTCGCACGTGGCGAGAATTCTCCAAACTCCAGTCCTCAGAGACTCTAAAATTCTACGTCGCACGTAATAGAATTTCTCCAAATTCCAGTCCTCAGAGACTCATACAAAAATTCTACGTCGCACGTGGCGAGAATTTCTCATTCCTCTCGGAACCCAAAATTAAGTCCTTTGAGACATTATATAGTGTAGTTCACACACATCTAAACCCTTAAACACTGATCATTCTAGTTCGTTAGAACAACTCCTTAACTTCACGCCAGCCGGCCAAGTCCGAGCGTGACAAAAATCAACTACGTCTTCCGAGACACATATTAAAAATTCGTTCGCCAAGAACAACCACGTCTTTCCAAGACATATCAAATTTTAACAAAAAGGTCTCCTCAGACTTACTAATCACCTGTCTTATTCAGACAGATCCATTCTCCTGCAGTCTGAACCATTGAGTGTTTCAGATTCCTGCAATTGAGTCTTTTCAGACAACCTGAGTCTTTTCAGACATATCATATAACCATTATTTCAAAATGGCTAATACCAGAGCCCAACAAAACGAGGATTTCAAATTCTACATGTCCGCTGGGAAGGACATGGGACTATCGGGGCAAGATCTGAGAGCATGGGTTCAAGAACGAGTGGACGATGCCAAGGCGGAGAGAGCAAGAGAACGTGAAGAGAGGGAGAGAGAACGTGAAGAGAGGGAGAGGGAACGAATCGCTCAAGAGCAGGAGAAGGATAAAGAACGTGCAGAGAGAGAGAGGGAACGAATTGCCCAAGAACAACGAGAGGAGAGAGAACGAATCGCTCAAGAGCAGGAGAAGGATAAAGAACGTGAGAGAGAGAGAGGGGAACGAATTGCCCAAGAACAACGAGAGGAGAGAGAACGAATCGCTCAAGAACAACGGGAGGAAAAAGAACGTGCAGAGGGGAGAGAGAACGTGAGGAGAGAGAGAACGCGCCATGAGCTCCAGGTGCTAGAACGACAGCACGCCACCCCCGCCCCTGCCGCTGGAATGAGTGCCCTCAGCCAAGCTCACTCGTTCATGCCAAAATGGACAGAGTCCGAACCCGAAGTATGGCTTGAAAGGGCCGAACGAGTCCTGGAGTGCTGAATGATCTCTCCCCACGGAACTCTCCCTTGTTCTCACTAAATTCCTGGGCGGAAAGGCCCTCGTTGCCTACCACGCCCTTCCCGCAGACGATCGGGAATTGGGAAGCCGTGCGCCAAGCAGTTATGAAGGCATTATAGATTATATACCCCGAGCGTGGAGGAGACGCGGGAGAGAGCAGCCCAGAGAAGCAGGCCAGACTTGGTCCGATTGGGCGTACCATTCGGAGCGGGCGTTGACAAAATGGCTTGATTCCGGAAGGAGCCACTAACACCGCCGAGGTACTCGAGCGGTTTAAATTCGAGCATTTCCGCGCACGCCTCCTGCCCTCGCCACTCATATAGTGGAAAAAGCCCCAGCAACACTCACACCGAGTGTTGCCGAATAGCAGATATGTGGGAACCCACCACCTCAAGAAGGATCCATGGGGCGGAAGATAAACCCCCGTCCCTCCTCGGAGGTTCAAATTCCCACAAAAATGGGAACTCACACAAGCCCCTAACTTGCCATTATTGCAAGAAAAACGGGGCATTCCTCCAACAGTGCCGGAACAAGAAACCGGCTCCTCTCTCTCCGGAAAACCGACAAATAACTCGCCTGCGCCCTCCACAGGGCAGCGCGGATAGATTTTAAAAGACATTTTGCACGGCGTGCAAGGTTTATGGCCATTCTCCCGCATGGGCAAAATGCCCACGCAATAATAAAGTAAATACTCCCACCGTCGCCTTGGCCGTCACAGATCCCCAGTCATTAGGCCCTCCCGCCGAAGGGCCTGTATCGTGGCCCCTCCACGAGGTAGCAGCCACGTGCGGAGTCACTGCTTTCGAGGACTCGGGCGCACAAATCTCCTCATCCGAAGGGACAGAGTTCCCACGGAGCTATCGTCAATAGACGAAAACTCGTCACGATCGAGGAATAAATCAATTTAAAATGATACTCCGACGGTCCAATTGAGAGTCACAAGACCTCACCAATCCAAAATTTGCAATCTTGCAGTAGCAAGCCATCTCCCCGGAGGCTATGACGTCATCCTGGGACAGGACTTTCAGTCCCCGCCGAAATCACTACACTCTAGGGGTCCACGTTCCCGAATCATTCCGCTGGCGCGCAGTAATGCTCCCCGCTTCCTCAGTCAAGACTGGCGCCCCTGGGTACCAGGAGGACGCGCAGTCCCCACCAGTGCCACCTGAGTACGATGGACAGTGACCCCTCGATCGGTTCCCGATCCACTTTAGTGCCCGGCCCTGCCTCAGTGCCAGTGCCAGGGCCCCAATCAAATCTCCCTTCAGGAGATGCCAAATTCCTACCGGTGCCACTTGCATGCCCCGGAGCAGGGCCAAGCTTCGTCCGTCCTGACCGACGAGCCCAAGAAACCTCTGATAGCCCCTGACTCTGCCCCGTAGTGCCAGCGCCAGAGCGCCACGCCGATCTCCATTCACGGATCCAACTCAGGACCCCCTCTTTCCCCGGCCTGGCACCGCTACCAGCGCCGGTCAGAGAGACGGTTCCTCCCGACCACCGCGGGAAGCTCACCTGCAGGTGCGGCCTCGCAACCCATGCCTGAGCTGGTCATCGATACCTGCGAGCCGCTCACGCCACCCCCGACCGCCTCCTCTGCCTCAGTCCGTCGCCGACGCAAATTGCAAGTCAGGATTCTGCCATATCTCACTTGGCCGATGAACTACAAGAGCCGCGACGGATCATGGTAGAACCCAAGACGGAACACTCCTGCGCCAGCTGTCGCATCAGCAGGCCCAGGTGGTACTCCGTGCCGCCCTCCGGTCGCGGGCCCTCCGCTTCCCCGGCCGAGGACGACTGTCCCATTAAAAGGCTCGAGGCCAAATTACCACGGGCGTGGGGAATTTCCAGGTAGTTTACAAGGAGCTCCAGAGCTCCCCATGGCACCTGTGCCACCATTTCATCCTTTTCGAAGGTCTTGGCACCCCTTAATCCAGAAGGGGATGTCAGGCCCTCCTCTATCTTCCTCCGTTCCTCAGGAACTGCTATCTCTTACCATCCTCTGCTAATCTTCCCAAATTATCCCCACAAGAGGCAATTAAATACGGGATACCATTCCCCACACAATGTATAAATCATTAAGAATAACAGAGTGAGAAGTGGCACGCCCTTGCGCCCATACCTTGGCACCGGGCGTGCGTGTCAGCCCTCCTGAAGGAGCCGCGCCCTTCGGGTGCACTTTCCTCGCCCTGGGACTGAAGTGATAGTCCGGGCCGTAATTTATAGGCGAAGACAATAAATTCCCGCCTAACACAATAAAACCTCACTCTTTTTCTCTTAGTTCTTCTGCCAATATCATTTACTTTCTTTTAGTCATTTAGTTATCTTTATTTTAATGAATCGCGAGTCATAAACTCTTGCCCTTTGTGATTTAAATGCCTTTCGTAAGCTCTGAGGGACGTGTCCCGCCTTTCATATGCGGTCAAGTTTTATTCGTAACGTCTTGGTAATTTTTCCTTTTGTTATTATTATCCCTTTTCCCCTTCCATTTCTTCCAAGATCGCTGTTTGTCCTACCCACATCTTTTGTCTGCTCGCCCGTCATAACATTGAGTAGGCAGTAGACGCATAAAATTAGCGTAGTTTAAGGTTAGCCAATTAAAACCTCGCGAATACTCACGCCCGCATTACCCACTGTCAAATTCCCGGTGTGTGGGTCGTCCCTCACCTCGCGTTGAACGATAGCTGAGCAAAGCACGTTAAAACGAAGATAAGTTATCGATGCGAATGTGTATAGTCATTACAGTATCGTGTAAAGGGGGTGTCATTTACAAAAATAAACGCTGTTTTTCATTTACGCAGCCTCTTCAAGGCAGATTGTACTAACCGCATGCATTTTATCTAAAAATTAAGTAACCGTGTATTTTAATTCTGAACAATAACCTTTCTTTTCATTTGTTGGCCATAGCCTCATATACGTGGTCCTATAATCTTAATTAATTCACAATTGTTCGAGTCACATTATAAAGTTACCAGTGGGTAACCAAATCTAAAGTAATTATTCTTTTGCAAGTGTTTAAATCACTTTGCGTTCTGTTAACGAAAATTGTCCCAATGTGTTATTAAAAGTAACGTCACAGCTTCATAAAACCCTTAGGAGTAAAGTTCATTGCAAGGCAGAATGTAGAGTAACGTAAAGCATTTGCCGCTCATTCTGAATATCGATGTACACACCCGGGAAGGAGGTATGTACATCATCTTGTATGGGGAGGTATTATGATTAGCAAGAATTCGCTCAGCAAATTGCCCCCCCCCTCCTTTGTTGTTGTTGGTTGTTATGTGCTGTTTCATTTACTGCCAGCCGGCCTGATCGATAGACCATCTGTCTATCGACTTAAAAACAAGGGTTTAAAAGATTAAAGGCGCTCCCATTTTTGATAAAGATCTTTCCTTCGAGGCAAAAGTAATCTGGCTTGGTGTTTCTCCTACAGGCCAAAACCTCCCCTGCGGGAGCAGGTGCAATGAGTCAAAGCATCTGTGGTTGGGCGCCCCCTGCCCCATAGGAGGGGATAAAAGCAGAAACCCACGAGGTCTCGACACACACACGCGGGGCTGGAAGATATGGAGTGAACTTGTGAAGACGTCCCCAACACCTGGCCCCATCGATGCCCTTTTACATCCTAACCACGTGGCCCTTTCCAAAGTATACTTTTCCTCGTGCCCTTCGACCGTATTCCTCGAGCCCACACGCCATTGCTTGAGTTTCGAGGAGTCCCCATCGCCTTGCCCCTTTACAGAAGCCCTTGCATCTCACCACGTGGAAGAAACTCGCCCTCGAAATCGCAAGTCATCCACGGACTGCCTTCTACGCGCCCTCGGAAAATCTGCTAAGGTAAAGTGCCCTGGAAGAGCCCCATTTCAGTCACGCTTTTGTCTCGTAATATTTTCTTAAAGAGAAAGCCAGAAATCTCCCTTGTCTAATGTCCGTGCGCCTCTTGCATCGGCAGTATTAATTCTTTATTACTCCTTTGGCACCCTCAGTGCAGCTTCGAATTCATTATTCTTTTGTCTGTTTTCATTACTGGCGATAATGTGCATATCTCTCATTTCAGAGGGATCCTATTTCGTGGAAGCTTCGGGCTGTGTCTGGAATCCCCAGTTTCATTCAATCCCGTAGGAATCTCCTTCAGGATAGTAATCTACTTGAGTTCCTCTTTCCCGTACTGATATCATTTATGTAAATACACTCCTTTAAATGTGCCCACGTGTTTTACGTAATATTTCCTCAGTAACCAGAGCCCTACGCTCATATGA
>NC_089749.1:59102626-59112626 GCF_040412425.1 Macrobrachium rosenbergii | reverse complement strand
GAAAGAAGTAACAGAAGGTAATGGGAAATATAGAAAGAGGATATCATTTATTAAAAAAGAAAACAATAAATAACTACATAAGTAAGTGAATAATAAAGAAATGAAAACGTAATTAAACTATTAAGATACAGGGACAATTGTATCCAGGGTACAGCTTAAGGACTTCTCCTCCATAAATGGAACTGTTATCATTTGGTGTTGTAATAGGATAAAACCTACCATGAACAAGTTACACAGTTAAATTCCCACCACTAAATTTATTGTATCCTTCTGCAACGAAATAAGAATATTAAAACCTTTGTTGGTAGACTTCAAAAATTCTTCTTACATCAGTTGAGCAATGTAAATAATGGATATATCGGCACCAAAAACCTGTCTGTAAAACGCGCCACTGAATGTGAGCTTGCAATCTGAACACCCAGCTTCATTCATACAAATTCCTTCGGCATTAAAGAAATGAGATCATCATTAATCTGAACTTTTGCCCGGAAAACTGCCCAATCGGGATCTGAAATGAACTGAATAGAAGCACGGCCTAATTAATATACTAGGTCAGCTGAATTCTTAATGTGAAGCTATGACCTTGACTCCAATAATTGAGATAAAACTTCATTAAGCCTTTGAGGCAACGTGAGCGTGATTGATCCAAAAGAGCTGGTAATTGGGCGCGCTTGGGTATCAGATTTGTGTTTAAGGACTTTTCTTTCCAGAGAGATTTCTTTTCATAATTTAATGTACTTTTTGACCGTGGTAGAGGTCTTCCAGTTGCGGTACGTGATCTGACTGTTAAGCCACAAATTTCGTATAATATCAAATACACTGTACCTCACTGTTTTTAGTTTTCTGAAAAGAAAACTACTGTACCGGCTTTGTCTGTCTGTCCGCACTTTTTTCTGTCCGCACTTTTTCTGTCGCCCTCAGATCTTAAAGATACTGAGGCTAGAGGGCTGCAAATTGGTATGTTGACCACCCACCCTCCAATCATCAAACATGCCAAAATGCAGCCCTCTAGCCTCATTAGTTTTTATTTTATTTAAGGTTAAAGTTAACCATAATCGTGCATTTGGCAACGATATAGGCCAGGCCACCACCGGGCCGTGGTTAAAGTTTCATGGGCCGCGGTTCATACAGCATTATACCGAGACCACCGACAGATAGATCTATTATCGACGGCCTTGATTATACGCTGTATAGAAAACTCGATTGCGCCGCATTTTTTACTTATTTTCGTTGTTTCCAAACCAGGCAGAGGTTCGAATCTCACTGGTGACCAGGTTTGACCTTTCCAACAATTAGAGTGACCTTCAATTATTATGGCATGGGGTAAATGTAAGACATTTAAAAATTAGTTGGCTGTCCAGGTTTCTGGATGACTAATTTGGCATCTGAATTTTCCACTAAAAGTGACTCATAACTTTATCTTCAATAGAATTATTGAATAGGAATTACACAAGAGAAGATGGCATTCTTATTGAAAAATAAATTATGTTATTTTCCACCTTTCATGACATGAAAATTACAATTTAAAATGTCAACACTGAGCGCGAGGAAGAAAAAAAGAATAAACGTGAGTATAATTTAAACATACCGCGGGTGCTGAATTCGGACTCTACGGTAGTGGTTTCCATTGTGTTGCAAAGAAAGAGGTACTTCATGAATATGAATGCAACGCAATGCAATGCAAATATGGGACTGCACAGGGACACAGAGTGCTCACTAATGTTGAGAGAATGTTAGAATGAGGGATGAAATGGCGATGTTGTATTTGCATCCTGCCGATGTGAGAGTTGAATGTTTGAAGAGAATGTTTGAATTGTCATTCAAACATTTCGTAGTATTATAACTGGCCTCTTCTTCACCTGTGTCTCATTTAAGATCAAGCAATGGGTAAAAAGATTATTATTATTATTATTATTATTATTATTATTATTATTATTATTATTATTATTATTATTATTATTATTATTCAGTAGATGAAACTTATTCATATGGAACAAGCCCACCAAAGGGTGTTCATTAGGGAGAAGTAACAGAAGGTAATGGGAAATACAGAAAGAAAAAAATAACTTAATAAACTAATAAACAGAGGAAAGTGGTAAGTAAATTATTAAATTACGAGGAAAAGGATTCAATAAATATGAACATTTTAGTAAGACAGGGATTCCCACAAAAGCTCCCAGCTGGAGCAAGGTCTGAAGTCGTATCTGCAAACAGTGTGGTACAAGAGCTCTTAAGAGTATGAAGAAAAACCAATATTTTCAGTTTACAGAATCATTCTGGATGTGGTGGGGTGGGGGAGTGTCAGGGAAATTACTTCTATCCAACACCTTCAAGTAAGAAAAGAAGAAGCTCTTAATCGTGAAAGGTATATTCAAAACCAAGATGGACGAACCAGCGTGAAATTTTGATAGCTGATTTGAGGGACAATATCATTACAGAATGAACAATCTGGACCAAGCATTAGGCAGCATAAATTGTGTCATATTGTCAGGTATACTAGCAAGTCTGAAGTAACTAGCAAACATGAGTTTGAGTTAATACGAGTAGAAGACGGATTATGTTTTTTCATGATCGGAAGTGGAATTGTAAATATTTATGTCCACAAAGATAAAATTGACCACTGTTTTATATCTACTTTTGTTCTGTATACCATTTATGGCATGGCTATGATAAAATTAACCACTGCTCTATATCTGCTTTACGTGTTGTATGATATTCATGTTATTGCTATGATTTTCGTTTTAGTGCTGAAAACGTTCCATTCAGTACAGTGGAGTCCTGGTTTCCAGATTTCCATTTTCTCTCACCAACTTTTGCGTTGAAGCCACCTGACCAGCTGCCCTCAAATTCAATATGCGAGTTTGCATGTGCTTTTTTCAGTCTTGAGTTCTTAGTCAGGCACATAATGATCTCTTTTTTTTGTAACGAACAAATATGAATCCAATGCACATAGCTATTATTATAATTATTACTGTTTTTCGTATTGTATTTATCGTAAGTACTGTTATTGTTATTAAACGTGGCAACATTTTACAATCGCTCCTCTCGCAGTGAAAATAATCAGAAAATACTTATAGTAGCACGAGTCTTAAAATGAAGAAACAAATCCACAGTTATGTAATTGTACAAGTATGTTTTATAAGTGAAATCACAGATTCCGAAAATCTGTACGATTCCCGTTTTCAAAGGGGATTCCTGCAGACTCTCGAAAACTCTCTGTAGAGTTTTGTTTCTAATTCAGTTTGCACACTTACATAACTGTGGATGTGTTTCTCCAGTGAGGATCATAATTCAGTCTGAAAGTTGAAGCGAAATGTACAGTATTCCACGACCATAAAACATCATTAACCACCGTTTACGCGAAAACTCTTTAGTGATCTTCCGAAGAAAAGTTCCAAGATCCCTCCGAGGTGTTCCGAAGCGAGGCTCCTAAACTGTCCACGAAATCTCTTTCCACTTTATGGCTACTGGATCAGGGCGGAACTGATTTGGGGTCAGGAAACAAGTTTTCATGGCCTGATTTATTATTCATCTCTCTCTCTCTCTCTCTCTCTCTCGTGAAGGGAGTCGATCATTCTAACTTAATTTAAACTTACGTTTGAGTTGAGGATAATATCACTGCTCCTTAAAATATTATTATTATTATTATTATTATTATTATTATTATTATTATTATTATTATTATTATTATTCAGAAGATGAACTCTACTCAAATGGAACAAGGCCGCAGGGGCTTCCAAAGAATATGGTGTTCATTAAAAAGAAGTATATAACAGAAAATAATGAGAAATACAGAAGAAATAAATCAACAAATTGATAAATATAGATAAAAGTATAAGTATATTAAAATACAAGAAGAATTACATTAGGGATTAATAATAATGCATTGCACCTTCGCTTGAACTTTTGAAGTTCCAGTTGCACGACACCCTCAGTAGGGAGGCTGTTCCACAGTCCAACGGTGTGAGGAATAAAGGACCTCTGGAACTGAGTAAGACAAGTCAGGGGAAGTGAGGAAGTCTAGACCGAAGTGAAGTCAGGAAAGTGAGGAAGTCTAGGCCCAAGCCAAGGCAGAGGAAGTGAGGAAGTCTGATAGATGAATTTTCAGTTGTTTTCGGTCAACCTTGGTGGATCTTAGACTTGAATTATTTGGGAACACTTTTATTATTGTGAGAAGCACTCCGTATTTGTAACGGTTCTGTATTTGTAATGGAAAACCTGTTTACAATCAAGTTTACCCTTGCAATATTGGTTAATTTGTGTCAGTTATTACAAACATAATGAAAGAGGGAATGATTTAGTTGTTTATTCGATATTACTCGATGGAGTCTCGAGTCCTTAATATTCAATAACTTCAGCGTATTGATACGAGAACATTTGGTGGACTTATTTCACAATAGATTCCTTCATGTCGTGTCTAACATCATCACCTCTCTCTCTCTCTCTCTCTCTCTCTCTCTCTCTCTCTCTCTCTCTCTCTCTCTCTCTCTCTCTCTCTCTCTCTGAGAAAACAGTTAGTTTTTTAAATATTAATTATTCTAATAATTCTGTTATATTATATATTCCTAACATTATTTTATGACATAAAAATTATTTCCAAAATTGCACACTAATGGGAGTTTATTTGGAGACCTCTCTCTCTCTCTCTCTCTCTCTCTCTCTCTCTCTCTCTCTCTCTCTCTCTCTCTCTCTCTCTCTCTCAAAACAGTGGAGTCCTAATATTGTTTTTTCTGGTAATTCTGTTTTTATAAAATGCCTAACATTATATGTTTATTAATATGACGCTGTAGAAAGGTGTTGTATTATTTGATCATCTGGAAAATGTTATAGACTTTTTATTGATTCAGGATTTTAGCAGAACTTTATAAATACCTTTAACTGTGGTATTCCAACCTTAATTACTAAAGGAACACACAAACACACACACACACACAGAGAGAGAGAGAGAGAGAGAGAGAGAGAGAGAGAGAGAGAGAGAGAGAGAGAGAGAGAGAGAATAGGACCTTTATTTTTATTGAGAGAGAGGAAGGGAGCACACAGAGGACTTTCAGTCTTCAAGAAGACCCAGAAAATACCTTGCACATAAATCATACGAAATCCCGTGATTTACAGTTCGAAGAAAATGTCACGAAACGATAGGTGTGGCTGCTTCTCGAATTCCTTCCGTTTTTTCCCAACTCTGCTTTATGCTGATGTCTATTTTTCCATTTATATATAGGTAAATATATAATTTCCCTTCATAATTAGCCTTTTAACTTTACAACCTGTTTGTTGTATTGCTTGCTTTCTCGTATGAGCGCAATTTCATGATATAGCGCTTTCTATTACAAATGCCTTGTGTCTCTGACTTGGCTTAGGCCTAGGCTTCCTTCCTCACTCATTTACTTTAGGTAAAGAAAGCCAAACATTTTTTGCCAATTTTATCTTATAGTGAACAACGCTTTTGCGGAATCAGTTTAATAATAAATTATATATATGCGTGTGTGTGTGTGTATGCCTACGTGCTTGCGTGCGCGCACGGAGAGTGTAAAAGACTCGGAAACGGAACACAAAAGAAATTAATCATTTCCCATCGCGCCGTGAGCTCTCTCTACCACTCATCCCGGATCCGTTAATGAAATGCAAATCGGGCGTCCTTCGGAACGTTCAATTTCATGTAAGACCCAAAATATATATATATTTATTTCCAGCCGAATTACAAAGTTTTGGTGGGATTTTAAATTCATCCCCGTTTTGCTGACCAGATAACAATCTGGCCACATTCTCTCTCATTTCCTTCATTCCAGCTTTGATGAATCATCCCCTTGCGAGCGTTTTCGTTATAATGACGTAATGAATCCATTACGCTCGCGGATTTAGCGCGCGATTCATCAGCGTAATATTTCACTGGCTATCGCAATGCTTTAGGAAATATATTCCATATTTCGCGTTCCATTGGTCATGGAGGATAACGAATGCTTTCGAGTTTCTTGTTGATTTACAGCCTTTTATACGACGTGGAATGATACAGCACATTTGCTGCACGCGCTGTTTAATACGAAAATTATACTGTTGCATTCTAGGTCCAAATGATTCTTTAAACGTTGGTTTGCATTCAAGATCTAAAAAAATCTTTAGACTTTGGTTGCATTTGTATACCCTGGCTGTGCCACCAGATCCGTTTGTCACAGGAAACAGAGCGAACTGGAATTCGGTCGGAAATAAAAATGTATATTTTGGGTCTTACATGAAATTGAACATTAACGGATCATTTCATTAACGGATGAGCGGATCGAGAGAGAGAGAGAGAGAGAGAGAGAGAGAGCTCACGGCGCGATGGGAAATGAGTCATTTCTTTTGTGTTCCGTTTCCGAGTCTTTTACACATATATAATTATTTGGTTAATATCGAGAATTAATTAATATTATTTGGTTAATATCGAGAATTAATTGAAGTGAGGTTCAGTCCAGCAGCATGCAACAATTAAACACCACAATTGAAAGATTAATAAGACAGATTTCATGAAATTTCATCTGTCAAGTTATACAAGGAGTGGAGGGCACTTTCGGCCATTCCACTCCCAAGACATTGAATAGATAGGAGGGAGTTGGAGTGGTTGGACAGCAAGATCAAGAGATCCAGAAAATAAATGAGATGAAGTACAAGTGATCCAGATGTGGAACTGGGAAAAAAAACATTTATTGTAAAAAAAAAAAAAAAAAAACCTTTATTAGCCTGCAACAATAAATCGTCTGTGGCCTCTGCCCTTCACCCTTGCGAGTGAGTGAGTGAGTGAATGTAAATGGGGACAGGGATTCTTCAGTGAATAACCTCCAATATTTAGTCTTTGTTGTTTGCCCTTAGAAGGAAGCTCAGTTCAGGTATGGCGGGTCAGAGTTCGTCTGTGGCTTAGGCGTTTATTTATTATGTTCTGCGTTCGTTGTGACCCTTTTTTTTTTTGTTTTATTTACCAGGGGTTGTATTTGAACAGAGTCTTTCACATTCACAATTACTGATCCCTGGTCCCTTTTCCTGCCCACAGCGACCCCATTCCCTGACTAGACTTGCACAAATGTGTTTAGTTTCCTTCCAACTAGACATGCACAAGCGTGTTTAGTTTCCTTCCAACATGTGTTTAGTTTACTTCCAACTAGACATGCACAAACATGTTTTTAGTTTACTTCCAACTAGACATGCACAAACATGCATTTAGTTTACTTCCAACTAGACATGCACAAACATGCATTTAGTTTACTTCCAACTAGACATGCACAAACATGCATTTAGTTTACTTCCAACTGGACATGCACAATCATGTGTTTAGTTTCCTTCCAACTACATATACACAAACATGTGTTTAGTTTCCTTCCAACTACATATACACAAACATGTGTTTAGTTTCCTTCCAACTACATATACACAGACATGTATTTAGTTTACTTCCAACTAGACATGCACAAACATGTTTTTAGTTTACTTCCAACTAGACATGCACAAACATGCATTTAGTTTACTTCCAACTGGACATGCACAAACATGTGTTTAGTTTCCTTCCAACTACATATACACAGACATGTATTTAGTTTACTTCCAACTAGACATGCACAAACGTGTTTAGTTTGCTTCCAACTAGACATGCACAAACATGCATTTAGTTTCCTTCCAGCTAGACATACACAAACATGTGTTTACTTACAATCAGGCATACACAAACTTGTGTTTACTTATAACCAGATATGCACAAACATGTTAAAAGTATACCTTAGTTTGACCAGACCACTGAGCTGATTAACAGCCTCCCAGAGGGCTGGCCTGAAGGATTAGACTTACAACTGAAACGTTATAGTTTTCTATCACCAGAAATAAATTCCTATGCACAAACGTGTTTGTTTACAACCAGACATGCACAAACATTTGTCCTCTTATTAACGGACATGCACAAATATATTTACTTCTAGCCAGATGTACACAAAATGTGTCCCCTTATTACCAGACATGCACAAACATGTCTTTACTTCCAACTAGACTTACACAAACATGTGCTCACTTACATCCAGACATGGACAAACTTACGTTCACTTACAACCAGACATGCATGAACATGTGTTCACTTACAACCAGACATGCACAAACATGTTTTACTATGAACAAAACATGCACAAACATGTATGTACATATAACTAAACATGCACAAACACATGTTTACTTATAACCTGTTTACAAACATGTGTTCACTAACAACCAGACATAGACAAACATGTGTTCACTTACACCCACAGATGCACAAACATGTTTTTACTTCCCACCAAACATGCACAAGCATGTGTTTACTTCCAACTATACACGCACAAACGTGTTACTTCCAGCCAAACATACACAAATTTGTATTTACGTATAACCTGACATTCACAAACGTAATCACATAAAACCGTAGATGCACAAGCATGTGTTTACTTATAACCAAACATGCACAAATGCATTTCACTTACAACCAGACATGCACAAACGTGTATACTTCCAACAATACATGCACAAACATGTGTTCACTTGCAACCTGACGTGTATAAACATGTGTTCACTTGCAACCAGACATGTACAAACATGTTTTTACTTCTAACGAAACATGCACACACATTTATTTATTTATAAGCAAACATGCACAAGCATTATGTTTACTTATACCCAGACGTGCACAAACTTGTGTCTACTTCCAACCAGACATGCACAGACATGTTCACCTACAATGAGACATGCACAAACATGCATTCATTTACAACCAGACATGCACAAACATGCATTTACTTATGACCAAACATGCACAAACATGTATTTAATTACAATCAGACATGTACAGACATGTTTTTAGTTACAACCAGACATGTACAAATGTTTTTATTTACAACCAGACATTTACAAATGTGTTCACTTACAACCAGACATGCACAAACATGTGTTTACTTCCTTCCAGACATGCACAAACATGTGTTTACTTATAACCAGACATGTATTTAATTACAATCAGACATGTACAATCATGTGTTCACTTCCAGCCAGACATATACAAACATGTATTTACTTCTAACCAAACATGCACAAACATGTATTTACTTATAACTAGTCATGCTCAAACATTGTTTACTTATAACCAGACATGCACAGATACAGTATGTGTTTATTTATAAACAGACATGCACAGACGTAAGTGCAAAAATATTTTACCACTTTATCTTTAAAAAAATTAATTTTTGATTCGACCCTGACGTGTTATCTGTCCTCCACTCATCCTTATCATACGAGTATATAGGGTTTGTCGCGGTAAAGAGAGACGCAACAGAAGACTTAGGAAGCCTTTTGAGCGCACTGAACTTAGTGAGATCTGATTTCTAGCCTCGCACAACCCCCTGGTTTCTAGCGAGCCATTTTTCTTTTCTTTTTTAACTTGAAATCCAGCTCTTGGCTCAGTGTGGCCTGTGCGAGGCTAGAATGACAGGGTGGCTCAGAAAAAAAAGGGACGAACACTGCGTTCGTATGCAAGACTTTGATCCTGACTTCAGCTTGAGTACAAGTAACGGGGAATGGTATGACTTGTGATTAAGGGTTCATGCAAGTGACTTCATTCATGTGAGAGTGAGGGATGACCACTTTGTGTCATCACATTAAACTATGAACAGAAGACGAAGTGAAAGCCAGTGGACCAGGCGAATGAAAGATCATGACTAAGGTATTAGGACTGACTCATGAATCAGTAAATAAATGTAAAATGGAAACTCTTTCCTTCAAAACCAAAGTGAGGGTTGACGAATCGTTTGAAGCAAGAAATTGGTTTAAAAGAGTTTTCATCTCGCCAAAATACGAGTTTATGAAACAGATAATATCGACAGCAGGAGACTTAGGCCTAGTATTCACGATCAGGTTAACCTGTCATTTCTTTTTCTGCGAGCGGCTGGGAAGGATCTACGATGTTCTAACCAGAATATAAATGAACTATGTATAGGCTTAATTCATTTCATTTGTAGGCTGC
>NC_089749.1:59079707-59102126 GCF_040412425.1 Macrobrachium rosenbergii | reverse complement strand
CACACTACCAAAAGGATATTGCACAAATAGAGAGTGTACAAAGGTCATTTACAGCTAGAATAGAAGAAGTTAAGGACCTTGACTACTGAAAGACTAATACCTAAATTTATATAGTCTGGAAAGGAGATGCAACATGATAATCAGGCATGGACACAGATAGAAGGAATTACCAAAAACATGTATTTATAAACTTCTGCTAAAGTCCTGAATCAATAAAAAGTACATAGCATTTTCCAGATGATCAAATAATACAACACCTTTCTACAGCGTCATATCAATAAACATATAATGTTAGGAATTTTATAAAAATAGAATTACCAGAAAAAACAATATTAGACTCCACTGTTTTCTCCGAGAGAGAGAGAGAGAGAGAGAGAGAGAGAGAGAGAGAGAGAGAGAGAGAGAGAGAGAGAGAGAGAGAGAGAGAGGTCTCCAAATAAACTCCCATGAATGTGCAATTTTGGAAATAATTTTTGTCATAAAATAATGTTAGGGATATATAATACAACAGAATTACTAGAATAATTAATATTAAAACTAACTGTTTTCTCAAAGAGAGAGAGAGAGAGAGAGAGAGAGAGAGAGAGAGAGAGAGAGAGGTGATGATGTTATACACGACATGAAGGAATCTATTGTGAAATAAGTCCACCAAATGTTCTCGTATCAATACGCTGAAGTTATTGAATATTAAGGACTCGAGACTCCATCGAGTAATATTGAACAAACAACTAAATCATTCCCTCTTTCATTATGTTTGTAATAACTGACACAAAGTAACCAATATTGCAAGGGTAAACTTGGTTGCAAACAGGTTTTCCGTTACAAACACAGAGCGCTTCTCAAAATAATAAAAGTGTTCCCAAATCATTCAAGTCTAGATCCACCAAGGTTGACCGAAAACAACTGAAAATTCATATCTAACTTCCTCACTTCCTCTGCCTTGGCTTAGGCCTAGACTTCCTCACTTCCCTTGACTTGACTTAGGCCTAGACTTCCTCACTTCCCTGACTTGACTTAGGCCTAGACTTCCTCACTTCCCCAGACTTGACTTAGGCCTAGACTTCCTCACTTCCCCAGACTTGACTTAGGCCTAGACTTCCTCACTTCCCCAGACTTGACTTAGGCCTAGACTTCCTCACTTTCTTAACGTGACTCAAGCCTAGACTTCCTCACTTCTCCTGACTTGACTTAGGCCTAGACTTTCTCACTTCCCCTGACCTGACTTAGGCCTAAACTTCCTCACTTCCCCTGACTTGGCTTAGGCCTAGATTTTCCTCAGGTACTTTAAGGTTAAGAAAGCAAACTATGTTTTGCAGTTTATCTCATAGTGAGCAATGTTTTTGTGCGAGTCCATGGTAGAATTTCACTTCCCACCACCGGGGCCAGTATGAAAATTGTGGCCTACTTATCACATATCTCTTCGAGGAAAGCTAAACAATCGAACTTCATCTCTGTTAACGAAATAACGACAGTGACTAGGCCATTCCATCAGATTATTTATAATCGGTTCAGCGAATGACGCCAGAAAGGAAGAAAGATGGTTGGTTACCCGACGCCCAGCAGTAAAGTTCGCAGTTGCGAATTTCACGCGATAGAATTCGTGCTTCCCTCGCGTGAGGAAGGTGCGTTTGTCAGCCAAGTCAACGCACATTCAGGCAGCTCGTGAAAACAAAGTCAATTACTTCCTTGATCAATGAGCGTGACAGAACTCTCATCAGTGACGGGAGAAATGATAAATGTACTGGAGAATCTTTCCAGTGAGCACATCAGCTGTCTGGAGCACTGCGGCCTCCAACGGAACACCCAATACTCTGAGCTTAAATGTCATTTATTTTTTACTTCAGATTATGTTCATCTCGAGAAATGGGAGTAACATTTGTGTAATTAATAAAAGCCTTACTGATTATTAAGATGTAACAATATATGCACTTTATAATAATTTCTTATTGCATTATCAGCTGGTTATAGATTCTACTTTGTATTGTTAGTACTTTTTTATCTGACTGACTTATGTGGATGTAAATGATGATTTATTAACACACTGTGATAACTAACAAAAAAAAGGACATGTATATAATATAAAAAATATATTTGTATAAAAGAAAACTTTGTGCAAAACTATGTAAATTTTCTCAATAAAAATAAAAAAAAATATTCTAAGCATACCCCTCTGGTCATTCGCTCTAGAATTATGATTCATTCGTCTCCATTCATCAGGTGATAATAAGGTCTAGTTCCTTCGATCGTGGCTCCTTGTCATCCGTTATATGTAAAAGAATAAAAAAAAACGCTGTTAAGGACCCTGACTTGTCACTGCCAAGTAGGACGTAATTTCGTGGAAATGTCTTCTTGCCCATGGGGACAGATATTGGGGAATACGAAAATAAAATAAGACAAAATAAGACATAAAAAAATAAAAATAAAAATCCTTTTTATTTTTACTCAGGCTAGATATATTGTGGCATCTTGTTTCTCCTTGTATTTTGATAATTTACTTACAGTCTTAGTTATTTATTTGTTCATTTGTATTTTAACCCTCTTTCTAATAACTGATCTCTTTCTGTTACTTCTTCCAAATGAACACCATAATATTCTTTGGAAGCTCGAATTTCAAGTCAATGGCCCCTTTGGTGGGCTTGTTCCACATGAATAGGGTTCACTTCTGAATAATAATAATAATAATAATAATCTTTTTACCAACTGCTTGATCGCAAATGAGACAGAGGTCCTGAAGAGGCTGGTTATAATACTACGAAATGTTTGAATGAAAATTCAAACATTCTCTTCAAACATTCAACCCTCACATCGGCAGGATGCAAACACAACATCCCCTTTTCATTCCTCAGTCTAACATCCTCTCAACATCGGTGAGCACTCTGTGTCCCTTTGCAGTCTCATGTTTGCATTGCACTGCGTCGCATTCATGCCCATGGAGTATCTCTTCCTTTACAACACAATGGAAACTACTAGAGTCTTCATTCAGCGCCCGTCCCGTGGAACGTTTAAATTATACTCTCGTTTATTCTTTTTTTTTCTTTTTCTTCTTCCTCGCGCTCAGTGTTCACATTTTAAATTGTAATTTTCATGTCATGAAAGGTGGAAAATAAGACCATTTTTTTTTCCAATAAGAATGTCATCTCTTGTGTAATTCCTGTTCAATAATTCTTTTGAAGATACAGTTTTGAGTCACTTTTAATGGAAAATTCAGATGCCAAATTAGTCACCCAAAAACTGGAGAGTCAACTAATTTTTAAATGTCTTACATTTACCCCATGCCATAGTAACTGTAGGTCACTCTAATAGTTGGAAAGGTCAAACCTGGTCACCCGTGGGATTCGAACCTCTGCCTGGTTTGGAAACAACGAAAATAAGTAAAAAATGCGGCGCAATCGAGTTTTCTGTACAACGTATAATCTAGGCCACCGACAATAGATCTATCTTTCGGTGGTCTCGGTATGGTGCTGTATGAGCCGCCGCCCATGAAACTTTAACCACGGCCCGGTGGTGGCCTGGCCTATATCGTTGCCAAACGCACGATTATGGTTAACTTTTAAACTTAAATAAAATAAAAACTACTGAGGCTAGAGCGCTGCATTTTGGTGTGGTTGATGTTTGGAGGGTGGGTGATCAGCATACCAATTTGCAGCCCTCTAGCCTCACTAGTTTTTAAGATCTAAGGGCAGACAGAAAAAAAGTGCGAACAGAAAAAGTGCAGACAGAAAAAGTGCAGACAGAAAAAGTGCGGACAGAAAAAAAGTGCGGACGGACAGACAAAGCCGGCACAATAATTTTCTTTTCAGAAAACTAAAAACAGTGAGGTATAGTGTATTGGATGTTAAACGAAATTTGTGGCTTAATAGACAGATCACGTTCCATAACTGGAAGAACAACTGGAAGACCTCTACCACGGTAAAAAAGTACATTAAACTATGAAAAGAAATCTCTTCGGAAAGAAAAGCCCTTAAACACAAATCTAATACCCCAGCGCGTCCAATTACCAGCTCTTTTGGATCAATCACGCACACGTTGCCTCAAAGGCTTAATGAAGTTTTATCTCAATTATTGGAGTCAAGGTCACAGCTTCACATTAAGAATTCAGCTGACCTAGTATATTAATTAGGTCTTGTTTCTACTCAGTTCATTCAGATCCCGATTGGGTAGTTCCCACGGGGCAAAAGTCCAGATTAATGATGATCTCATTCTCTTTGATGCCGGAGGAACTTGCATGAATGAAGCTGCGTGTTCAGGTTGCAAGCTCGCATTCAGTGGCGCGTTTTACCGACAGGTTTTTGGTGCCGATACGAATACCTATTATCGCCACATTGCTCAACTGATACAGGAAGTTTTTTGAAGTTTATCAACAAGGTTTTTAACATTTTATGTTCGCTACAAGGAATTTAACTGAGTAACTGTTCATGGTAGGTTTTATATCCTATTACAACATAGAAATGATAACAGTTCCATTTATGGAGGAGAAAGTAAACGCTCAATAATTACCCTGATACAATTCTCCCTGCATCTTAATAATTTACTTACATTTTCGTCTCTTTATTTATTTATTTATTTATTTATTTATTTATTTATTTAGTTATTTATTTATTTATCTATTTATTTATGTATTTTTTCTTTTTTAATAAATGATATTTCCCTTTACCTTCTGTCGCTTCTTTCTAATGAACACCATAACATTCTTTGGAAGCTTCTTGAATTTCCGGTCAATGACCCCTTTGGTGGGCTTGTTCCATATGAATGGGGCTCATCTCATGGATAATGATAATGATAACAATAATAATAATAATAATAGTAACAGAACGCTAACGTATCTAAAATAACTTTATCTTTATCGTAAGGATAATCTGGCGAGAGTAAACATTCATTAGATCAATTAAATCTAATAGATTTGTGTCCTTTATTTCAGTTATAAGTCAAATACATAAGATCAAATTTTACTTGAGCACATTTTTACAACGGAGCCTTACAGAGTTTCAAAAAACAGCAATACCTCTATGAAATACAATTTCATATTTATTAAATAAATATTTGAACTCATGTAGAATGTAAAATGACGGATAAAAATAGCATTTAAATCTGTCTGAAGCTTTATATCGGAGCACTTCTCCATAACGAAATAAAATTTTAGATTTCTGTAGAAACGAACTAATTAAACTCAAGTTATCCTTTAACCTCTCTCCAGAAGATTAATGACTTTTAAGAGCACGGAAGCAGTCGACGTTATGTAATTAACAGGAAAGTGAATTAAATATATATGCCAGGAATCCTGGTATTTTATGCTCGGAGGTTCAATACTTATAACTAACCCTTGCGAGCGCGCAAGCAAACACATACACAGATGCGCACGCACATATATACACACATATATATACATATGAATATATATATTATATATATATATGTATATATATAAATATATATATATAAAGATTATATATATATGTATATAATACAATGTATAATAATAATAATAATCGCAAGCTTCCGGGGCCACTAACCTGAAATTCAAGAAGCTACCAAAGATTATTACGGTGTTCATTTGAAACAAGTCCCAGAAGATAAGAGGAAAGCCAGAAAGAAGAGATCAGTTATTAGAAAACAAATATATGACTTCATTTAATGACAATGAATAACGCAGCTGATGAATGTTAAAAAGTATTTTTTAAATAATTTATAAGACAGAATATTGAATATATGAAAATAGGAAAATATTGGAAATCTGTTTATGCTTACAGAGGCCCAGAACTACAGTACTGTATATGTGTGTACCTTACATAATCTGCAAAATGAGTTTTTAACAGAATTTTCAGCCTAAAACCGTTCATAATCCGATTTACTATCAGGGGATTATTGAGGTTATGATACACAGATCTCTTTTAGAGCGGAGTTTGTACCTTTTTGTGCTCTTTTAAAGAAATGCTAAAAACTTAATTATTTTAATACTGGATATCAGTCACTTGCGTAGATATATATGTATATGTATATATATACATATATATATATATATATATATATATATATATGGTATATATATATATATATATATATATATATATATATATATATATATATATATATATATATATATATATATATGCATCAGTACCTGATGAAAAAAAACTGTATGTCTACGAAAGCTTGCACTTTGTAAATTAAGAATCTGGAATCTAAACCACCCGGTTATACTGGAGCCTAATGCAAGTAATATGAACGCATGTATGTATGTATATATGTGTATGTATGTATGTATGTATATGTATGTATATATATATATATATATATTATATATTATATAATATATATATATATATATATATATATATATATATATATATATATATATATATATATATATATATATATATATATAGAGAGAGAGAGAGAGAGAGAGAGAGAGAGAGAGAGAGAGAGAGAGAGAGAGAGGTTAATGAAGCACTGTACTAAAGTCTTTACATCCGACCGAACTCTGAAAAATCAATAATACTTCATTTACCGTTTTTTGAAAAACTTCATTATCCCGAACCTACTTCGAACCAGTTTGAAGACACTTCGAAGCTTCGGAGCTGATCCCCACCCCCACAAAGAAGGTTTTTCAACCCAGGGTCGTTTAATGGCTGAGTGCGGGGGAAAAAAAATATGACATAAACTTTGGAGCTCTATTGAAGAAGTTTAATCCAAGCGAATATTCGTGGTGTGCTTTCCCGAATGCAGGTCCCGTGTCATATCGATGAAGGAGAAAGACGTGAATATTGTTTTTCACCTTCCCTGAGAGAGAGAGAGAGAGAGAGAGAGAGAGAGAGAGAGAGAGAGAGAGAGAGAGAGAGAGAGAGAGAGAGAGAGATTAAGGTTTGCTAAATCACGAGATCGTGAAATATCACCTTTTCTCTTTCACATAATTTTTTATTTAAACAACCTAGCACTACCAACCTTTCACAATCTCAAACTTTTGAAACCTATCCATGCATAGAGTTAGACTCCCAATATACAGTATATATACATATATATATATATATATATATATATATATATATATATATATATATATATATATATATATATATATATTGAATGACCACATCGGGATCAGAACTCCAGGTTTTTTCAACTGAAAGGCAAGGGCGCTACTAACATGTGTGGTTCGGTTGGTAGCGCCCTTACCTTCCAATTGAAAGACCTGTGTTCGATCCCAGTGTGAGTCAGAAATTTATATAAGTATATATAAGTATATATGTATATTACATATTTGTATATATTTATATATATATATATATATATATATATATATATATATATATATATATAATAATAAAGTTGAGTCATTTAAAATAAATATCTACAGAAGGAGATGTGTCACACAAGTTTCTTTTTTTCTCTATTTAACAAAAGGCAATGAACGCTCAACAGAATTCCGCCTTCAATCCCTCGCCTCAATTCACGCGTGGTTGAAATTCTACTATTTCTCAGAGCATGAAGAAACTTAATGACACAGTTTCCTAAAAGACAAGACTATTAAAACAGTACAAGAATAATTAATTCTTCCCTTGGGTTGCTATCTTTCCCAAAAGAGGAAGCAGTCTTTCTGGAGGATGTTCGCGGAATCTTTATGTATTACTCTCTCTTGTCATGACAAAGCTGCAAAGAATCCGGAGAAATATTTCTTCCTCTTAATTGTTCTCGCGAGAAGAAGAAGAAGAAGAAGAAGAAGAAGAAGAAGAAGAAGAAGAAGAAGAAGAAGAAGAAGAAGAAGAAGAAGAAATAAGGTAAAATTGGCGAATGGATTTCCTCAGTTGACTTTGCCATTTCTGTAGCGTGAGGATGCATATTTGTAATAGATTAGGTATGCAGTATATATATTTATATAGACATTACATATACATACATACATATATATATATATATATATATATATATATATATATATATATATATATATATATATATATATATATATATATATAAAAGGTATAATTATCATAATTGGAATTACATATTACTAATACATGATGGAAACTCGAGAATTATAATAATCAATCGACCTCCACAGCACGATATATTTGTTTGTATAATTTTAGCTATTTGTAAAATAGCTAAAAATTTTATTTCGTTATGTTGCTAATTCTGTGATCGCTTAAGTGCTGGTAAAACAAAGGGAGGCAGGTCAGGGGACAGTTATCCACTGCTATATCACTTAAGGAAACTATCTATTAACGTAGAAGAGGCTAAAAGAAATTTATATATATATATATATATATATATATATATATATATATATATAAATATATATATATATATATATATATATATATATATATATATATATATATATATATATATATATATATATATATATATATATATATATATATATATATATATATATATATATATATATATATATATATATATATAATATATATATATAAATGTATATGTATATACCTATATATACATATATATATTTCATGATTTAGTAACATGATGCGACTGAATAAGTTAGGACAGGTAGCGGCAGCGCTACCACTGTTAAATGTGAAACGCTAGCTCTGCAATACAAGCCACCAGAAAGCCCAATGATAGGTAAAACAAACGGACTCAGATGAACAAAATTTATCACAAGACATTATGTTTAATTTTTTCATATACAAAAGAAAAATAATATCATCAACAGCGTCGATAGAAAAAAAAAACGATTCATGACGAAGAATCCTGGTAAAATAAAAATAATTTAAAAATGAATTTTGCTCAGCGTTTGTACGAAACCGTTCAAAACCTCAGGATGCCTATTTTTCCTCTGCGGCGAATTTCCAATAAATCTATTACGACAACATCTCTCCTGTCTTAAATTTTCACCCAGAGTGTCGTAAAATGTTTTATTATGGAGGGCAGTCTTGTTAAGAAAGCGTTCGTCAAACGCTTTACTGTTCCCCGAGGTCTCTTAGTTTCTTCAGGAAATTATCCTTCTCTTCAGTTTAACTGCTTTCGGACGGTGCCAGTGAAAAGGAGGCTGATAGTAGAGCGTAAAAAGTCGTTCATTCATAGTTTTCATTTACGTTTGGGTGGGTAGGTGTCATTCAGCCAGTTCTTATGAATGGGGTTCCTTCTCAACGAAGTTATAATTAAGGTACTTGGCCTCATACGTGGAAAAAGTTCGTATAATACTTAAACATATTGATATGAATTTTTGTCACTTCTAAACAAGTGGGTTATTTATACGCGAATATTAAGCCGCAAATATCGTTTCATATCTAGTTCCCAATACCTTCTGAACAACTTGAACTCAAGGGGAGTTATAGTTGATAAGTGCTTCCGCGCAGGCAAGGATTCGAACTACTGTAGAACGACGTACAGAACAGAACATGAGAAGTCTGGAAATGCTTCTGGAAACGTTCCAGGAACGGACGGATGTTTGGTCACGTGGATGGCGCAAAGTGAGGAAGAACAACAAAACAATAAACGGGAGGAGGAAGCCGATTCCTCCCAACCGGTTGTTTTGCAAGCGCTCGAAAACAGGCTGGAAATGTTTCTAACATTGGTTTGTTCGTTTCTTTTCGTTTCACTTCTCTTGACTATTGAAGAGACAAACTCCGTTATTGAACTTTTAAGGACTTCAGTCGTGTATTCTATGGCTTTTTATAGCTTCCGTCGTTGACAAAATGCTTTTTTTTTTTTATTCACTGCCATTAAAAATATTTACACATACGCACAATACGTGTGGGTATAATCCATTTGAAAACCAAAATGTTAAAATTAAGTTTACTTTCTTGGCCTTTTTTCTTCTAAAGAAAGACTAAAGAAGTTTTGAAGATCTCTCTCTCTCTCTCTCTCTCTCTCTCTCTCTCTCTCTCTCTCTCTCTCTCTCTCTCAGAGCACTTATCTTCTTTGTTGTTTGATGGCATGCTCTTATTGCAACTTGAAATTACAAACAGTTCGACCACTGAGGTTCTGGGAATCTCTCTCTCTCTCTCTCTCTCTCTCTCTCTCTCTCTCTTTGTGAGCACCTATCTTCTTTGTTGCTTGATGGCATGCTCTTATTGGAAATTGGAATGACGAAAAGTTCTGACCAAAAATCCGGTCAAAGATGAAAGTAAAAAATGAGGAGACAAATATTTACAAATATTCTCGACACTGAAGGAACATCAGCCAACATGGCAGACAATGAATCTGATCCCAATTACCTGATCTTCAATTCCCAGATTCGAGAGAATCGAAGCCTCTTCCCCGTGATGTTTGATGAGTTTATGGCGATTGGCTATTGAGAGATTCTCTGGGAAGCAATGAAACAAATTCCGTAGGGACATCAGTCTAGTAATATATATAGTCCTTATCAACTCGACAGCAGATATGTGATGTGACGGATGCCCTTCCCGTGATTGTTAACTGGGCAAACCCAAGGCTCAGTTATTTTCTTTTGATTGCTGCTTATTTCCTTTGAATGTTTGCAGCTGCTTATTTCCTCTGAATGTGTGCAGCTGCTTATTTCCTCTGAATGTAAACAGAATGCTGCTTATTTCCTTTAAATATGTGCAGCTGCTTTTTCAAATGACTTCAAACAGCCAGTTCCTCGAACAAACAAGGCAAGGTAGTGCTTTTGTGCATAATTGACTGTATACTTCTACTGAAAAGCAGGCGAGCCACGTCTGAAAGTGAAATGATGTATGAAAATGAATAATGGATAACTGGATGAAATGTATTGCTAAAATGGACACAATCATGAAGGAGAACAGCATAATGTTTGAGTAGCTTCATCTGGCGCCAAAGCTATTTCTCTGAGAGATTCTCTAGGGAAGGACCCTGAAACAAATTTGAGAGACATCAAAAGTCTAGTCGTGGTATAGTCCTTTATGATCAACTCGACAGCAGATAAGTGATGTGAAGGGATTTCGTCCATCCAGCGCCTAATTGCATTGAAAAGAGGGATTTGGCAGTTCTTGGACAGCAAGAGAAAGAGCTCTGAAAATATGCTGAAATACTCTGGTCTGAGAAGCAAAGTTTGGATTGGACGACAAGACTGAAGGGTGCAGCTGCTTAGGGCCGAAGGGATGCCTGCAAACACCCTTGCAGGGGCGATTATTAGCTGGTTATTTCCTCTGAATGCAATGTTTTATGCAGAGGCTTAAGACTTGTTAGCCGAGTACTGCTTTTATTTTATTCTGTTTTATGGCATGAAAAAGAAGACTTACTTCCCAATTATTGTTGTTTATACACAATGTTTTATATCAAATGACTTGCACAGCCAGTGGTTTTAACGCAATGTTTTAAAAAAAAAACTTAGCAGGTAGTGCTTTTTGCATAACTGACTGTTACTTCCACTGAAAAAAACTGGCTTGCCACGTCCGAAAGTGAAATTATGTATGAAAATGAATAATGGATAAAAAATAATGAAATACACTCATGAAGGTTTTACAGCATAAAAAAAGACGTAGCTCTCATCTGGGCCAAAGCTTTATGTGGAAATCCAAAAAAAGGACCCTGTGCCTGTTTGAAAGACAGAGACTCAAAAAAGCCTCGTGGCTGACTCGATTTGATTTGGTTCATGAAATTGAGGCGGTCAAGCCAAGCACTGGGTGGGAATTATTTTTCGGCCATCCAGCGCCTAAAAAGATTGAAAAGAGGGAGTTGGAGCAATGTTGGACAGCGAGATAAAAAAAGCTCCAGAAAATAACTGAGATTTTACAAAATACTGGGATCTGAGAGAGTAAAGATAAGAGAAGCCAATTGGACGACAAGACCAAGAAAGAAAAAAAAACTTGCTAAAATGTGGAAGGGTGCAGCAAGGGCCGAAGGGATGCTGCAAAAAAAATTGCTGGGCAATTATTAGTGTTTATTATATATGCAATGTTTTATCAAAAAAAAAGACTTGCTAGTTATTTATTGGTTTTATACAAAGACATTCCATGACTTGAAAAGGTAGATAATAGTGGATACTGGCGTATACCTACGGTCAGGATACAAAGGATACAATGAGTCTTGCCTGGGTTTCACTGGAAAAGAAATTTCAAAAACTTTTCCCCGTCAAAAACAGAACAAATGACGAGCGCAACGAAATTATGCCATTTTTCATTATAGAGGCACCACCAGCCACACAATAAACTGGGGTGCATAGTAAACTGAATATGGCATCGCATATTGACGTATTATATATATATATATGTATATATATATATAAAAAACATATATATATATATATATATATATATATATATATATATATATATATATATATATATATATATATATATATATATATATATATATATATATATATATATATATATATATATATATATATATATATATATATATATAACATACATACATATATAATTATATATGTATATATACAGTATATATATATATATATATATATATATATATATATATATATATATATATATATATATATATATACATATACATACATACAATGCCACGCATCAAATTTACTCGCACAGACCAAATAAAACGAAATGCGTCAAACCGAAATGAGGAGGGGGGTGGTTAAGGTGTGGCCACGACAGCCCCAATTGTTGAATTGGGCGTTTCAAAACCAGTTTCCAATTACTGGGAAGTTATGTATCCGCAGAGTTGCCTAATAGGATTCTGATCAGGGGGACACCTCAATACTTAGCCCACTTCAACTTTGGCTGCATCGAATTACAGCCGAATGGAAAGCAACTTGGGCGCACTCAATTAGTATCGTAACGCCGAGGAAATTGGACCCCGATGCACTGTTTAATTACTTGAAAACTTCATTAGTCTAGACTGCAATTATATATACATATATATATATATATATATATATATATATATATATATGTATATACATACAGTATATATATATATATATATATATATATATATATATATATATATATATATATATATATGTATATAATATGTGTATATATATATATATATATATATACTAATTTGAAGGAACTTTCACGCAGCAAAGAAGAAAGAACGATGATGATCCAGTAAAGAAATACCGGGAAAAAACATCGACGTGAGGGAGGACTCAGAAAAGAAGATATGGAGAAAACATCTGATGCATCTGAGAGAAGAGGAAAGACGAGTGGAACTGGAAGGCTGGAAACTGAGGAGAGATATTTCGAAGACAACAAGAAAGGAAACACGAAGATGAAGGTGAGGAAGATGATGATGATAAAGTGGCTCCCTCTCTCTCTCTCTCTCTCTCTCTCTCTCTCTCTCTCTCTCTCTGGGCTGTCATATTTTTCTTCCGTCTCTTGTCAGGAGCACTCATATCTCTCTCTCTCATTTAAATACTCATTACAGGCTAGACTGCTCCGTCCATTTTTTTTCTCTCTCTCTTATTTAAATCCTCATTACAGACTAGACTGATTCGTCCATTCTCTCTCTATCTCCCCTCATTTGATCCTCATTACAGGCTAGACTGATCCGTCCAGTCTCTCTCTCTCTTTTAAATCCTCATTCACAGGTTAGACTGCTCCGTCCATTAGAACTCTCTCTCTCTCTCTCTCTCTCTCTCTCTCTTCTCTCTTTATGGTGATTGTATTCACCAGAATATTGCTTCTGAAGGGAAGAGAGGATTAAAGACGCCCTGAGGCAGGACCAGGAATGAGAAGGCTGGTCTTGCAATATCTTCTCTTGTGATGCGTAACACAAGCGTATTGCTTATTCCTTTGGGCATTCTTTGGCCCGGGCACCTCGTAGGAGGGTAGTCCCGCAAGTGGGCCTCGCGTGGTGCACTGTAGGCATTACTAAACAGTCCGACTTATCAGCTTTTTACTTTGAATGCATTCCTTCTTTCTTTTTTCTGTCTAACTATTACTTCTTACCGCAATCAGTTCCTCCTTAGATCATTGTCCTTCATCACATTTATTTTCTGGATCTCCTTATCTTGCTGTCCAACCACTCCAACTCCCTCTTTTCACTGTCTTGAGCACCGAATGGTCAAAAGTGTTCCCAAGTGCTTGGCTTGACAGCCTAAACTCCATAAAATCAATCCATTTATTCCCAGAACGCGCACTGAAGGAGCAATAACACTGAAATACATCTCCCTCTTCTTCAGCATCTTGAGTATCTTCATTTTCAGCGCCTTCAGACGACCTCAGTAGAATTCATGACCAGGATCATCCTTCCTTCCCCAGGCCCTCGGGGGATTCAACTACGACCATTCTTCAGGGCGAAAATCGCGCTGATAACTCACAGGCTTTGAAAACTTTGCAGTAAACTTGGTTCTGTTCAAGTCTTCTCTGCTACCTGCAGGAAATTATAATATAGTTTTCCCTGAAAGGTGGGACGATAGAGCCATCGAGGCAGTCACTCGTTCTTTGTTACACCTCACAGGGATAATATAACCTTGAAAAATTAACAGAGATATCTTTGAACTTCTGTTACGAGCGGCAAATGATTATTTTTCTAAGATTTTACCTTTCTCTAAAGCTGACGGCCCAGAAAAACGTCAAGATAGATTAGATTGCATGAGTTGATTTATTTAAATATCTGAGATTTCCTGCAAGGAGAGAGAGAGAGAGAGAGAGAGAGAGAGAGAGAGAGAGAGAGAGAGAGAGAGAGAGAGAGAGAGAGAGAGAGAGAGGCCTACATCGTTCGTTCCTGCTTCCAGCACCTAACGTCTGCTGGGTTGTAAAAGCAGAGATCGTTACCACTTGCACTGCGAAACCACATACACACACACACACACACACACACACAGAGAGAGAGAGAGAGAGAGAGAGAGATCATTCGTTCTGCTTCATTAACGTCTGCTGGACTGGCACTGCAATACAAGGACTTTTTTTCATTTCTTGGGCGTGAGCGAGGAGAGAAAAAGCACAGATGATAATTTTTCACCCGGAGCCAGGGAGACTAATATAATAAGACCGCCTAAGCTGTTGGGTAGAAATTTCCCAAGAGAGAACTTTTTTCATTTCAAGCCGTGAGCAGAGAGACACAGATGATAATTTCCACCCGGGACTGCTGAATCATATAATAAGACCGCCTATGATTCAGTGTCAAATTTCAAGTAGTAGAACGATTTATTTTAAGACAGTTTCAGTAGCGCACTTTTTGCATGTTTGAGAAAGCACACAAGCACACACACACACACGCACGCAATCATATGTTACTTATGATTCAGTGTCATTGCATGTATATAAAAAAATTATTTTAAGACAGTTTCAGTAAGATTATCCACATTTCTTATGGGCTTTTGCTAACATATACGTATGTGTGTGTGTGTGTGTATGTGTATGTGTATACAGTACATGTGTGTGTGCGTGTGCATGCTTGCAAAAGCCCATAAGAGATGTAAGGAATCTTACTGACGAGCTTTCGAATATAAAGACGGAAATTACCTAAATTATCCCTTTTCATACATGAAATTACACTGACTCGTAACAGAGAGAGAGAGAGAGAGAGAGAGAGAGAGAGAGAGAGAGAGAGAGAGAGAGAGAGAGAGAGAGAGATTCGCACCCATAAAACTACTGTTTGACTTTAACTGAACAATGTAAACTTTTTAAAGAAAGTAGGAGAGGCCAGAAAGACAGATTTCCCAGGTCGCCTCTTTCAGTGACCTGATGTCACGGAGGTCAACTTGACCTGACCTGACCCGTGAGATCGAGGCAGCGGGACAAGTGTCAGTCTGGGCCCCCAATTAGAGGTGGGCCATTCCCTTTAGGCTGATTATTAGATTAGGCCTTGAGGGGGTCATGTCTCTTGGTCAAATTTAATGCTAGGGCTCTCTCTCTCTCTCTCTCTCTCTCTCTCTCTCTCTCACCTTTGCAAGAACATTAATCTTAATAACAATATTCTTATTAAATACGATTCTTAATAGTAATAAGATTTCTCTCTCTCTCTCTCTCTCTCTCTCTCTCACACATTTTTCAATAACTTTATCAAGAACATTAATAATAATAAGATTCTTATTAAATACGATTCTTAATAGTAATAAGATTTCTCTCTCTCTCTCTCTCTCTCTCTCTCTCTCTCTCTCTCTCTCTCTCTCTCTCTCTCTCATTCATCAAGAACGTTATGTTTAAAATAATAAGATTCTTATTAAATATGATTCTTAGCCTTAGTAAGATTCTTAATAGAGAGAGAGAGAGAGAGAGAGAGAGAGAGAGAGAGAGAGAGAGAGAGAGTTCTCTGTTTCAAGAACGTTATTCTTAAGAATAATTAGATTCTTAATACAAATTCATGATTTCAAGACGTCAAGCAAGACAAATTCTTAGCCTTCAAGAGAGAGAGAGAGAGAGAGAGAGAGAGAGAGAGAGAGAGAGAGAGAGAGAGAGAGAGAGAGAGAGAGAGAGAGAGAGTTCATTTACCTAGTGCTTAGTACGACTCGACTCCAATAGCGGCCCTTTAGAACAAGAGTAAAGGCAAAAGCTCCTTTAGATACAGTAAGCGACGTTTGTCAAGCGATTTCCCGTTGATGTGTCTCGTCTCCTTTCAATTCCCCTTTCTCTCTCCTCGTCGTCTCACTAACTGGGAACTCCACTAAACTCAAGAATAATCATTTTATCGCACGGACTATTCAATAGAAGGCATCCAAGCCTTCAAAACACTCCTATAGACGCGGTAACGAAGGGGGAGAACTCGAGGCATTCCGCCGGTATCCCGAGCGGCCATAATGAAAACATATGAGGACCTCCGGAAAGAACAACACGCATTAGGGCAGTAATGGCTTCGCTTTAAACTCAAAGATAAGGCCCTAGGGGCTTTTGTTCGACTTGTGCAAGACCTCTGAATACTTTGGGAAAGGGAGGGGGAGGGGAGGGGTTACACAACTGCAGACTACTATACGAAGATCGCCAGGTTACAGAAATATCATCTCGTTGGCTTAATTTGATTCGGGTTCTGAATGAAAATGGTTTCTGGGAGGTCCTTCCTTCGCTTGGCTATACCAGCGTATCAGCTCCGTGTTTCCTAACTAATCTGGTAATTCAGTGAATGAAACTCCATTCAGAGACGTATTAGGAACCCAAAAATTCAGATAGAATTTCCTTGTGCCTTTTGTGCAAACCGAAACTATCTTTGCCAACGATTTTGTAATGGCTGCGTCACTCGCTGATTTTTGAAAGGAAGTACATACATTATTCCTTACGAATGCCTCTGCTATTTTTCCCTGTGCATAGAGACGCAAAAAGTGGTAATGTTTCTCATTTATCCCTGTAAACTCTCTTATTCATTCATTTCTTTAAAGGACACTCAGTTACATTTCGACAAGAAACCCTTTTAGCCCAGACCCCAGGTGAAGATACAAGATTTATATACTGTGTATGTGGATATGAAATCGACATTCCATAAAATACTCCATTATCTCCTATAAGCATGAGATATATACACATATACATATATATATATATATATATAATATATATATATATATATATATATATATATATATATATATATATATATATATATATATATATATATGTATATATATATATATATATATATATATATATATATATATATATATATATATATATATATATATATATATATATATATATATATACATATATATATATATATATATATATATATATATATATATATATATATATATATATATATATATATATATATATATATAAAGGTACATACACTATAGCTTCTTATCAGTACCTTACAAGGTGGGGGATAGTAGCTATAACATATCCAGATATGGAGACATCAATCTTAATCTACAACAAATAAAAATACGCCGAAGTTTCTTCGGCGCAATCGAGTTTTCTGTACAGCGCATAATGCTGTATGAGCCGCCGCCCATGAAACTTTCAGCCACGGCCCGGTGGTGGCCTGTCCTATAACGTTGCCAGACGCACGATTGTGGCTAACTCTAACCTTAAATAAAAAAAAAAAACCACTGAGGCTAGAGGACTGCAATTTGGTATGTTTGATGATTGGAGGGTGGATGATCAACATACCAATTTGCAGCCCTCTAGCCTCAGTAGTTTTTAAGATCTGAGGACGGACAGACAAAGCCATCTCAATAGTTTTCTTTTAGAGAATAATAAAAATCTGTGGCTGGGTTCTTGCTTTCAGTTGCCTTTCGAAGGAAAAAAATAAAGAGAGAGAGAGAGAGAGAGAGAGAGAGAGAGAGAGAGAGAGAGAGAGAGAGAGAGAGAGAGAGAGAGAGATTTGGAACAAGGATTCTCTTCATGCAAATCGCAAAAGGCTATCAGCATTTATAAATCTGTCTCGATGCATTTTTCCATTTAGTAAGTACTTGGCTTTGGCGATCTAAAAGTCAAATGTAATGCCTTGCTATTGGTAGACTTACAGTCGTTCGAGAAGTCGCTGAATACCTGTATAAACGAGGCTTTTGCCTTTTGAATAACTCCAGACACCCCTTCGCGAATATTCGATACCGTTTTTAGACGTGTCATGACGACTGCCAGTTGTATGTATAATGCAGGGAAAGCTATATAGCAGCATATTTAGGCAGCAATCGGATATCCTGACGCAGGAAATATTATTTCTGCGCAAATATGTGTAAATGTTTGGTAAGGAACCTCACAAAACTGTAAAAAAAGCTTAATAAAATTACATATATGCATTGAATTTGGGTAAGGGAATCCATCAAAACTGTAAAAATGCATAAGAAAGTTGTAAATATGCATAGATCTCTGGTAAGGGACCCCATAAAACTGTGAAAATATATATGAAAATTGAAAATATGCATTGATATTTGGTAACGGACGCCTCAGAACTGTAAAAATACATAATAAAATTGCATAAAATGCATAGATTTTACGTAAGGGACCCAAAAACTGTAAAAATTCGTAAGAAAAATGTAAATATACATGGAATTTTGGTAAGGGACCCCTCAAAACTAAAAATGCATAGGAAAATTGCAAGTATGCATAGAATTTAGGTAAGAGACCCCACAAAACTGTAAAAAGAAAAGGCATAAGTAAATTAAACAGCTATGTAATAAACGAGAGAGAGAGAGAGAGAGAGAGAGAGAGAGAGAGAGAGAGAGAGAGAGAGAGAGAGAGAGAGAGAGATGACTTACTTCCCATGGTAAACTCTAATTAAGGTGCCAGTGAAAAGCTGATAAGCCCCTTCCCTTCCCACCCTTCCTCCTCACTCGCTAATCTCGCGACGGAGTTTCCTTCCCTTCTGACGTGGTCTGAGGGAAAGTTAATGAGGGAGATCTAATTATGAAATTGCAGAGTCGAGGAATGAAATGGAAGTTACTGCTCTCGGGAATGTGATGAGGAGATGTGATGACAGCTCTCTTGTGTTTACGAGCTGGCTTTTTGGTCTCACGGGAGAATGATCGAATACCCTGATAAAGATAGAGACAAGAAAGAACTTCAGATGTTTTACACGGATCAGGAACTAATTTGTTATAATCAAGTGGGGTCTGGTTCAGATTATATTTTAGTAGGGATCTTGTTGGGATTATATCTTCATGGGGGCCTGGTTCCGATTATATCTTAGTAGGGAAACTTCTTACCTACAAAGACCCTATTTGGAGCTTGAAAATTTTGTCAATGTCCAAAACTTTGGTTAAATTTACAAAAGATTTCTCATCCGAACCACCGGAAAGGCTGAACCTTCCACAGCACTGAGGTACAGCAGGCGGTCTATAAGTCCTTCAGGTAGAACTCTCTTGGTTTCAGAGTGAGTACTTATAATGGAAAGCCACTGGGAACGTCTTGTCAGAAGAAATGGCTGGAAGAACCTGTATGTACCCTTTCTGCTCTTCCACAGTGGTGCATCTTAAGTTCTTGAGAGAGAGAGAGAGAGAGAGAGAGAGAGAGAGAGAGAGAGAGAGAGAGAGAGAGAGAGATCTTTTGCTGCTCTTTAACCTAGGAGCATCTGTTCTTAAGTAACATGAACGACAGAGAGAGATAGAGAGTATATATATATATATATATATATATATATATATATATATATATATATATATATATATATATATATATATATATATATATATATATATATATATATATATATATAGAGAGAGAGAGAGAGAGAGAGAGAGAGAGAGAGCAAACTCTCCATACGTTCTCTCACCCACCTCTCCAGTCGGTCTAGTTTTGTGGACGGAGTAATCACGTCACAGAGAGCATCAGCCTGTTTCAGACAAAGCAATAAACCAGCACAGCATTTTTAAACTTCAGTCCAAAATAAAAGTCAAAATAAAAGTCGAAATAAAAGCAATTAAAGCTCCATAACAAGTTAAATCACCCACCCCGGTTTTCAGTTAGTTCACAGCATTCGTTTCATCATGGTTCGAGAATCACAGAGCCATCAGCCTGTTTCAGACAAAGCAATAAACCAGCACACTTTGCATTTTAAACTTCAGTCCAAAATAAAAGTCAAAATAAACAGCCAAATAAAAGCCAATTAAAGTTTATGCAACAAATTAATGGCATTATTACCATACATAAAAGTTGCGTAGAACGGCAGAGGACGCTAAGCAAAAATAATTAAGGCTGGCGCGAATCATGTATTCAATAAACAGCCATCTCGTGGAAGTGTATATGAATATATTAATGTACATATACATATACATTTATATATACACATATACATACATATATTTATTTAAGTATATTACTTTTAGGTCCAATGTGGAAATTATGATAAATAGCAGAATTTTCTATATTTTTTTTAATATGAACCTGCTCAGTATATATATTCACGAAAATTATAAAACAAACTAATAGAATTTAACATTAGTATATTAGAAGCATCAATATTATTATTATTATTATTATTATTATTATTATTATTATTATTATTATTATTATTATTATTAGCAGTAATAATACATAAATACATAATACAAAATCCATACAGTATCTGTCCGGATACACAATTTTCTCTCTACTTGGTTTTAAAATTATTATGTATTTCTCTAACTTTCCATTCCACTCGGCAGGGCGCGTCATTGAATTTATTTGACGGGAAGAGCCCAGTCCCCTTATCATAATATCTCCAACACACACACATATATTTTTATAACGAGGACGTCAGCTTAATTAGTGGTAAATTATGGCTAATTAACCTCAATTAGGTTTTTTTAATTATCATATCTGAGGACGCTGAGTTTGAAGCTATCACATGAACATAAAGCTGACGAATAGTCCCTACTGGTACTAGTTTTGTCTTTTAACTATAAATATTTTTACTGTATGCTATATATTCTGTCTATACAATATATATATAGCCTACTATATATATTCTTCAGGGGTCGTATCAATTATCTATACAGACATTTATATAACTTTAATATCCGATATTTGTATAATATAGAATTTATATATAGGCCAAGCGCCGGGACCTATATCATATGCGCTGGAAGGGAAACTATATATATATATAGTATATACAGGAGGATATACACCTCGCAGTTGATCCGTGAACCAATTGTTATCTATATTATGGAAAGTATAGAAAGAATATTTGAACGGAGGTATAGTAAAATAATGAAAGATTTCTTCTCTTTATCTTCAATTGGTACATTAGAAGGGAGGGCAAAAAATGACTCTCAAGTTTCTTCTACCAAACGATCTTGTCTGCGACATTCCAACAACTGTTTCAGATTAGCCAAGAAACGTCGATGAATAATGTCAGGACTTTTTTAAGATATGGATTTAATATTTAACATCTATTCAGAAAAAGTATCGATCAATGCTGTTACTTAGTAACTGGAATAAAAGAGCCTCAAGTAGATTGTAATAAATAAAGAATAAAGACAGGTTCTAACACGGGATAATCTCATCAGTTAGGCATTTATTGGAAGATCACTCATCCTTCACTTCAAATGGCATCGACGCGGGTAGAGACGGATTTAGACGCACTCCCCCCACCCCACCCCTACCCGTCCCTTGTCACAAAAGGGTAATGTAATCCTGACGACAGAGCAGAGCCATCGAAACGTCAATTAAAGTTCAGAGAGAGGAAATTAATGTCTGTCAGAGATAATAGAAAATGCTGGAGGTATAGAAGGCCCGTTTCTATTATCTACTTTTCCAAAGGCCAATTATGTCTGCAATCGAGTCAAGGTTTCTACTCAGCCACATTTAGGTTTTGGAGGCTCAAAGGATTCGTCGTCTACTGCCCCACAGTCCATTTCCTTTAGTCTGCTTTATTCCTTTGACTCCATTCGCCATCTTTGTTTATTTTGAAAGCATCAGGCTGCATTCCGACTTTTTCAATATTTAGCTCAAAGGACAAGTTCTTCAAACAATCTACACCTAAAGATTCAAAATCCTCCCTGCCCCAATCACAGATTCTTAATTTCAGTTAAGGTATTATTTGGGGAATGGGTAGTAATCAATATTTTTAAGAAATATTAAATCCTTTCTATACTATTTTATCCTATTGCATGGTAACGAATATGTCACAATTATCCTCTATAACCATGGAAAAGGAAAACCAGATAAAACCAGG
>NC_089749.1:59064707-59074707 GCF_040412425.1 Macrobrachium rosenbergii | reverse complement strand
TTCCTCCTGTTACACCTTTCAAACCTCCTTTACTCTCAATTTCCCTTTCAGTGCTCAATGACCTCATCACAGGTACCAGAGCTTGGCCTTAGGCCTACGTTTTATATTCCAATTCCAATAAACCAATCTTCCGTTTCGAAGGGGTTTCGGACGGAAGCAACCTTTGCTCGCTGGCGTAACGTAAGCTGAAAAAAACCCGCCAACTTCTTACCCGATTTCTCCATCCTAATAATGCGGGCTCCCGCTCGCCCTTGAGATCTTCTTCAATATCTCTCCCCAGAAGATTGTCTCTTATAAGGCAATTCCTCAGGCGATTGCCTTTGGCGAACCCGAAGAAGAAGCCTTTCATTTCATCTCTCGGGAAGTTCTCTCCAGACTTCTTCTTTTTTATTTTTCGCAGACGTGCTCAAGACACAGACAGTCTTTCAATTCGTGTATCTCTCGCGCCAGGGCAAAGGAGGGACACTTTATTGTAAACAGAATATAGGATTTAGGCCAAAAGCCAAGCCCTGGTTACCTGTGATGAGGTCATTCAGTGCTGAAAGGGAAATTGAGAGTAAAAAGGTTTGAAAGGCGTAACAGGAGGAAAACCTCAAAGCAGTTGCACTACGAAACAATTGTCAGGAGAGGTTTGAAAGTAAGATGGCAGAAAGAGAATATGAACGGAGGTACAATAATAGGAATGGAACGTGTTGTAGCTAGGGGCCGAAGGGACGTTGCAAATACAGCTTAAATCCGAACCATCATACCGGGAAATGAATTTCTATCACCAGTACTGCTGGCCGGCAGTGCACCGCGTGAGGAGCACTAATGTAACTACCCTCCTACGGGAGTAAAGAGAATGAAATACCTCCAAATATTCAACAAAGCGTAAACGTGTTTGAAGAGCGCAGAAAACGAGGGGACGGGTCTTACATTCTCATTTTCAAGACTCACTGTTAAACGCCACAGCTCTCTGAAATGACGTCAGTGAAACTCTAGATTCTACTCTTAAGTGGGACTTAACGAGGACCGTTATCTTATACTTTGGTACCGTTAGTTTTAGACGTAAAGGTAGATTAGATTCCATTGAGGCGGTTCTGTCATGTTGAAACATAAAAGGGGAAATGAGAAATTGTCTAAAAAGAAAAAGCATTTGTGTTACCACAAATAGCCAGTAAACGCAAAGAAATTTTTTTTTTTGCAATAGGAAGAGGAAGTCGCAGCTATCACAGGTTGCATCTGCAAGTGTGCAGAGAAAAAGTTTACTGAAAAAAAATAATCTCAGTATAATAGGTGCAAATGATTTGACGAGCAAGCACATCTGGGTGGATGGAGTGATTCTGAACATCTGCTGAATGTGGAAATGAGCATCTAGAAGTGCAGTTTTGAGAATTTCTACCTAACGCCGCTGTCAAATAGGGAACAATTACAACGAATGCCAGAAGGTAAAGCTTTTGGACGGAGGAATTTCGACAACATTAGCATCTATTTCCCTTCGCTGGCCTCTTCTGTATGAAAGTGGAAAGAAAGTGAAAAAGCTCATGCAATGGAAATAGATCTCAATTGCTGTTCGCTCCTTCTTAACGCACAACAAAGGCTCGGCGATTTTTAGACCAACGCTCGGTGTTAGCATGCATTAGAATCGGCAATGGCCAAAGCCAAGAGAAGCAGGCGGCTGGCTGGCTGGAATGAGCTGAATCGGCCTAAGGGAAGCTTCCTCCAATTGGATAAACTCCCTCTTCTTCTTCTTTCTCTTTCTTTCAAGAAAGTTTTCTTGCTCTCTCGATTGCAATACCAAGAAAGTTTTCTTTCTGTCTTTTGAATAATGCTGGAGAGCACTACAGTAGGTACTAAAGTGTTGGTGCTTTGCGTTCATACTCTCAAGGACGAGACAGAATTGGTGACGAGAATGTAATGAAAAGTTTCACTAAAGTGTTGGTGCTTTGGGTGACCATGAGAGACTTTTGTTTAAGTTCACGTTTAAGAGTAAAATTAGTTCCCATCATTTGCAACAACCAATGAAATATATATATATATATATATATATATATATATATATATATATATATATATATATATATATATATATATATATATATATATATATATATATATATAGATAGATAGATAGATAGATAATATACACATCTCAGTAAATACAGACCAGGAGTGTGTATGAAGATGTTAGCCTAAGGAACTACTTGGCGTCGCGTATGTGGGACGACTTCATCTTCATATGGCCACTCCGGCTATATTGGAAAATTATATATAATTAAAAAAAGGAAACTGTTTTCCGGAATGCTTGCGCAAGTAAACAAGAACAATTATCAGTTGCAGATACTCCCGTAAAATATGCATGATACTGTGATGACTAGCTATACATAGTTTGAAAGAACATTGAACAGTATTTGCTCGAGCGTCTTGTGAACGGAAAAAAGTAAACGTCGCCTTTTTAAAATCACTCCGCATAAAACCTTGCATATTTCCTCGGGATTTTCAGAGCTCTATTTTCATATACCGCAGGGAGGCAGAGATAACTCATGATGAATTAACTTTGCTGAATCAGGGTTTAGGGAAAGATTAATTCCCAGGCTGCGTATCTCCTGTTTAATCCGATACTGAAACTTAATTCTTTCCCTTCTCCCGACACGGCGGAAGGAGGAAGTTCCGCCGTGGGGAGCAACCCACAGAGGTGGGATGCGCCGAAGTTTTGCTTTCATTTTATTTTTCTATTTTCCATTTTGCTGGGATTCTGGAAAGTTTTCAACTGCCGAATTTAATCTGTAGATAAGATGGAAGAAGGATGTTTCTGCTTATATATATATATATATATATATATATATATATATATATATATATATATATATATATATATATATATATATATATATATATATAAAACTCTTGAGCTCAGTTTATCCTTGATAATGAAATGTGACATTGCTAAACGCCGACTGAGTTATTTGACAGGTAATAATAATAATAATAATAATAATAATAATAATAATAATAATAATAATAATAATAATAATAAGAAGAAGAAGAAGAAGAAGAAGAAGAAGAAGAAGAAGAAGAAGAAGAAGAAATCAGTGGCGACAACACCACCAACGGAACAGAAAACGACTTTCACGATGAATACCGAGGACCAAGGACGACCCTCACTGAGAACGACCCTCCCTCACCGCTCCCTTTAAACGCCTCCTAATATCATCCCGGAGGCATCACGGAGGCACCTTAAACTATGTCCCGAAAAGAGGTTATTCTAAATTCCGCTCAAACTTGGGCTATTACTTTGCTTGGCGCGTGCACATGACACCCCCCCCCTCTACTCATGCAAGACTTCATAGTGCAGGCGGCAGCAGAGTCAAGAGTCAGAGAGAGAGAGAGAGAGAGAGAGAGAGAGAGAGAGAGAGAGAGTGGATGGCCGGAACTCCTCCACCTGATATAAATTTTAATATCTTCGTACCGTCTGCTAGAAAAGGTTAATTTCCTCTCTCTCTCTCTCTCTCTCTCTCTCTCTCTCTCTCTCTCTCTCTCTCTCTCTCTCTCTCGTTGAATGATCATGGTCTTTGTGACGCCTGATTTTGTGAGCAAATCAATCAGCCTAGGTCAAATTGGTCTGTTTCTCTCTCTCGTTGAATGACCACAGTCTTTGCAACGCCAAATTTTGTGAGCAAATCAATCAGCCTAGGTCATACTGGTCTGTTTCTTTGTGGTTAGAATTGTACTTACCAATTTCTCTCTCTCTCTCTCTCTCTCTCTCTCTCTCTCTCTCTCTCTCTCTCTCTCTCTCTCTCTCTCTCTCTCTCTCTCTCTCTCCTCTTGTTTCAACACAGCGAATATCCCAGGGAAACGGCTTTATGTTGAAAAAAAACTAAATATATAAATACACTGACAGTGTGTGTGTATATATCCACATTTTTCGCCGGTAAGGGACCTCATTTTGCAGGCCCTTTGAACAGCCTTGCAGCTTCATAAAACGTAAACGGTTCAGCCCTCTGCTGGGAAAATGAAAATGGAATTTCGTGCAAGTTTGGAAAAGCATCGTAAACTCTCTCTCTCTTTTTTAAGGATCTTACTAAGCCTTACTGAACCAGCAAAGAAACTTTGAGATGACCTCCGTTTATACAGCCGTTAAAGTTCATAATCGGTCAGGGCGGAAGCTGGCTGGCTGACCTGACCTCGTGACCTGAGGCATGAAATGAGAATTTGATAATGTGGTCAAAGTTCTCATCTGTTTTTCTCAGGGGATACAAACAGACTCCCATCGAAATGATTTACAGCCTTTTGTTGGTTTTTTCCTCGCTTTTATATATAAAAAAAAACATGAATAATTCTCTTAGGGACATTTTATAAAGAGATTTGCATTTTTAATGTCTTCTTTAAAAATATAATCCGAAACACACACGTATATATAAATATGCATGTATATATATGTAAATATATATATACATATATCATATATATATATATATATATATATATATATATATATATATATATATATATATATATATATATATATATATATATATATATATATATATATATATATCTACATACACACACACATATATATGTGTTTATGTATATATTCCTCAAACAACGTACACTACTGAAAGCAAAATTTTGGCATACTACAGAATAAAGTACAGTTGGAAAATGTAACTTCTTTAAACATTCATGAAACACAAAGAGTCTCTCTCTCTCTCTCTCTCTCTCTCTCTCTCTCTCTCTCTCTCTCTCTCTCTCTCTCTCTCTCTCTCTCTCTCGTTGTAAATATTTCATTTTTGCTCTTACTTCTCTGTAACTCATCGATTTGCAAAGGTGGATCATGAAAATTTATCGCTCCGGGCAAAGGAAACAATAATGCAAAATAAAATTAGGATTAAAAGAAGAAACCTGCGTTGGAAATTCTTTAGGATTCTGGGATTTTTAGGGGCGATGGATCGTACGTTTCCCCACCCCGCCCCCTTTAAAAAATTCCGAAAATATTCGTCAAGCATATATACATATATATATACATATAAAATGTGTATATATACATATATATATATATATTTTTTAATGTAAATATATATATGTACACCGGGCTTCCTTAATGTTGATGATCTGGCAACAGATGCAGATCTCGAGGTGAGATTTAAAGCACAGAATTCATTCTGGAATGGGAATATTCCAGGAAATATCACTGTTCAGAAACGAAAAGTTCACACGACGCAGAAGAGAATAAGTCATGCCTCCAAGGTCACAATAAAGAAAGAAAGGAAAAGGAAAACTCGAGAAGAAGAACCAGCAAACAAAAGAACGTCGAGAGGATTTTGTAGAGAACGTCCCCAGGGGCTCTTTATCACTGGGATTCCATTATTAGACTTACATCTTCATTTGCATAATGAAAACGATGGACCCCGGAAATCAAAAGCAGCTCTCGAGGATTTCGAAGGATTAATAAGTAGGTCGAGTGAATGAGATTTATAATGGAAGAATATTAAAATAATATTTTTTCATATAGTTCAAGAATGAGGTTTGGTCGTTTCCCGTTGTGTATCAGTATCACACTGCGCCTGATGTGCTGAATCTGGCAGTATTGCGATAGTCACTGGATCTGCTGTTAATATACCTTTTTGTATACAGGCACTGCATTAAATCACAGCATTTCTCTCTCTCTCTCTCTCTCTCTCTCTCTCTCTGGGTGCAGCTAGGGGCTGAAGGGATGTTGCAAAGACCATTTAGTAATGCTCACAGGACGTTTCCTCTCCTGAAGCGCCTGTTCTGTGGCGTGTGTAACGAAAAAGCACACTCACACAAGCTCACTTTCAAAAGCATAAACACACTGACACACGCTCGTGCTCGCTTTGGTGTGTGTGTGTGTATTTGCTTATATATTCAAACAGAACACTGCTATTCTTGCAACAGGGCGTTTCCTTTCCTGAAGCAACAAATAAACGACAATTCCTTGATCTCAGGTCGCCTGTTCTGTGGTACGTGTATATCGACTAAAAGGAAAAAATAAATGAAAAAAAAGAAAAACTTTTAGAAAGGGCCCACGACCTCATGCATCTCAATTTTATTGGTTCATCCTACCAATGTTCCACCCTCTCGGCATTTCCATAAGCTATGCATTTAGGATAAGATGGCACGGGGAATGTTAAAGACCCCTGAATGCATCATCATACGCCGTCCAAATTGACTGCAGTGTCCAGTCTTCTTGTCCGGTCTTCTGGTCAAGGAGGAAGAGATCTTATTCGGTCTTTTGATCGAGATAATTAAAGTGACTTTGTTTCCTTTTTTTTCACGAAAATTTCTTCCGTTGGGTTTTTCGATTTTGTCAGGATAATTGCTTTCGTTGTTTTTCCTGATTTTGTCAGGATAATTGCTTTCGTTGTTTTCCCTGATTTTGTCAGGATAATTGCTTTCGTTGTTTTTCCTGATTTTGTCAGGATAATTGCTTTCGTTGTTTTTCCTGATTTTGTCATGAAAACTGATTTTTGTTGATCAAATAAATTGAGGAATTATTATTGTCGATTTATTTTGTATATTGATCGTTTATATTTTGTCAGTAATTGTAGATTTATATAATATTTTTTTTTTGTTTTTCTGATTTTGTCAGGAAATGATTTTGTCATTGCTTTCGTTGTTTTCCTGATTGATTTTGTCAGAGATTGATTTTGTCTAATTGTTTTTCCTTTTGACAGTTTTCATTTTGTCAGATAATTGCAGTTGTTTTTCCTGATTTTGTCAGGAAATTGCTTTCCCTGATTTTGTCAATTGCTTTCATTTTTCCTGATTTTGTCAGGATTTTTTGTCAGGATTTGATTAAAACAATAATGTTTCAATGTTTTTTACTGATTTTGTCATTCCAAAAATTTTGTCAGGATAATTGCTTCCATTGTTTTTCCTGATTAGTAATTGCATTACAGAATTGATTTTGTCATTTTGTCCATAAAAATTTTTTTTCAATTACATAGTAAAAACAACAATTAAATAGTTTACTATATATATATAAATATATATATATATATATATATTATATATATAAATATATATATATATTATATATATATATATATATATATATATATATATATATATATATATATATATATATATATATATATATATATATATATATATATATATATATATATATATATATATATATATATATATATATATATATATATATATATATATATATATATATATATATATATATATATATATATATATATATATATATATATATATATATATATATATATATATATAATATAATATATATATAATTGTCGATTTTTATGACACAAACTGTTTTTCACGAGACTGTGAATTTCTTATCTTAGCATTGATTCCACTGTTTTTACTGATTTTGTCATGAAAATTGTTTCCATTTCAACTTCATTCCGAGGAAAAGAGAACAGCAAATCCCTTAATCAAAAGACCAAAACGAATGTGTTTTTAATTACTGAAATGTATTCCTATATTTATTTAGCACATTCAGAGAAGAGAGGCAGCTTTCATTATTTTCAAGGATTCTATGCATTAGATAATCCTATTACGCACCCGTGTTTCCTCCCATTTGGCCATTCACTATTTCAGTTCTTTGATCTGTTTAATTTGGCGATTCCTTTTCCTTTTAATAGCAAAATACATCATTTGAACACGTCCCTTACGATATCAATATACCTGCGCTAATGATTTCCCCTCAATAATTACCTGTCCATATGCATAAGTTCCGTGTTCGAAATACGCCCTCTTAATAACCTAATATTTATATACATACATACATACATATATATATATATATATATATATATATATATATATATATATATATATATATATATATATATATATATATATATATATATATATATATATATATATATATATATATATATATATATATATATATATATATATATATATATATATATATATATATATATATATATATATATATATATATATATATATATATGTACTGCATATTACACAGAATTAAATGTGATAGAATCAGTAGAATGAAGTACAAATTTGTTTAGCATTTAATCCTAAATTCTGTTTTTTTTTTATCTTGTTTAGTGGTTTCATAAGCTACAACCATACGTCATATTTTGAGAGAGAGAGAGAGAGAGAGAGAGAGAGAGAGAGAGAGAGAGAGAGAGAGAGAGAGAGAGAGAGAGAGAGAGCTGGGGATAATATTAAATGGTCCTAGAATGGAAAGTCTCATATCGGGTTTTACACATCAGTTCAATTCGTCATTCCAATAAAGCTACCCAGGGCCCTACGACTAATCCCCCACCTTAATTATCAATTAACAAATGACAGCCCTAATTATCACTTAAGAAATGACAGTAATTATCCTAAGAAATCCCAGTCCTAATTATCCCTTAACAAATGAAAGTCCTTCCACTTGCCAAACACTGCTTCAAAATCCTCCGAAGGTACAAAGGTGTCGTTATGAGCCACGCCTTTGCAACCGTCTCCCACCCCTCCCCCCAAGGGATCCGAAGTGAATGCCCGCCCCTGATACCTGGATTAAAGGCAGGTCCGTTTCGCAATAATCCGATTCAATTAAGAGGGAGCAAACGCTCTCATCTGACCAGCATTAAAAAAAAAAAGAGGAAAATTCTCGTTGTAGGAGATTCCTAGAGCCAGGTAAGGAATCCAAGGCTGCACAACCGGGGTATTTTGGTGTCTACTGTAATTCGGTGTTTAGTTTCAAGTTCAAAGGGAGTCTAGCCAGTTGCTTTCTTAAGTTTAAGATGTCGGCTGTAGGCGTCGTATTGTGTTCTTTGTGAACAGGTATATTGTTCAACAAATTTATTATTATTATTATTATTATTATTATTATTATTATTATTATTATTCAGAGATGAACCTTATTCATACGGATCAAGCCCACCACAGGGACCCCTGACTTGAAATTCAAGCTTCCGAGGAATAATGTGGTGTTCATTAGAAATACAGGGACAAGAGATCACTTACTGGAGAAAGAAAAAAAAATAAATGAACAAATTACTAAATAAATGAAAATAATGAAAGTAAATTACTGCAACACAAGAACGGTTTAAGGGAAGTATTAAGAACAAACGATTACTGCTGTTTATCAGAAGCGTAAAGGCCTCATTACCGATTTCCAAATAGTGGTAATAACATCTCAACTTAAATTAAGTTAAATTGAATGCTAAATGGAAAGTACAGGTTGGTTGGGAACTAAACGGAATTGCTGTTAGCTGTTAAATCTCAAGAAAATATTCCAGTTCAGGCTATAGTACAGGGTCCTTGTTGGAATGGAATGGAATGGAATATCGAGTTTAGGCCAAAGGCCAAGCACTGGGGCCTATGAGTTCATCCAGCGCTGGAAAGGAAACTGAGAGTAGGTAGGTTTGAAAGGTGTAACAGGAGGAGGAAAACCTCAAAGCAATGGCACTATGAATCAATGGTTAGGAGAGGGTGGATAGCAAGATGGGAGAAAGAGAATATGAACGGAGGCACAATAATATGAATGAAAGGGGTTGCTGTTAGGGGCCGAAGGGACGCTGCAAAGAACCTTTAGTAATGGCCACAGTGCACCCCGTGAGGTAAATCTTAAATACAGAGGCAATTTTATTCTCTTTAGAATCCTCAGTTTCATCCTCCAGTCTATTTTTATTCCTTGGATTGAAGAACAGAGAGTATGTCTTGGGGTATTAAACGTGCTGCTTATGGGCCTTGTTTGCAGATTTATGAAAATGCGGAAGTTTTATGTATATAGATTCATCCACGGTACAGCTGTTAAAAGTATGAATGAGACAGTGACAGTTGTGCTGCTTTTGTCTAAGAAACCATATATATATATATATATATATATATATATATATATATATATATATATATATATATATATATATATATATATATATATATATATATATATATATATATATATATATATATATATATATATACACTAAATATACAAAACAAACTGTCAGTAGATTTGTACAAGAAACAAAAAGAGATGACAATTACA
>NC_089749.1:59054513-59064207 GCF_040412425.1 Macrobrachium rosenbergii | reverse complement strand
AAGGCGGCAGATGAGCCTTGCTGCCATTTATGAAAAACCTCCCTCGAGAATATGGGGCGACTCTCGCATACAAACGACGTGAGAAGTGAAGTGGAACGAAGTGACTCCTTCCAAAGATCCTCTACGTTTCTTGGACTCACAGTTTGGGGCTTTTTCTGTTGTGGCCACGAATTTATTGTAATTGTCATCTCTTTTTGTTTCTTGTACAAATCTACTGACAGTTTGTTTAGTGTATATACATACATACGTACATACATATACACATATACATATATATATATATATATATGTATATATATATATATATATATATATATATATATATATATATATATATATATATATATATATATATATACACATATATATATTTGGTTTCAGACAAAAGCAGCTCAACTGTCACTGTCTCATTCATACTTTTAACAGCTGTACCGTTGCTGAATCTATATACTTAAAACTTCCGCATTTTCATAAATCTGCAAACAATGCCCATAAGCAGCACGTTTAATTCCCCAAGACATACTCTCTGTTCTTCAATCCAAGGAGTAAAAATAGACTGGAGGATGAAACTGAGGATTCTAAAGAGAATAAAATTGCCTCCGTATTTAAGATTTACCTCACGGGGTGCACTGTGGCCATTACTAAAGGTTCTTTGCAGCGTCCCTTCGGACCTTAGCAGCAACCCCGTTCATTCATATTATTGTGCCTCCTTTCATTTTCTCTTTCTTCCACCTTCCATTCCAACCTCTCCTAACAATTATTTCGTAGTGCAATTGCTTTGAGGTTTTCCTCCTCCTGTTACACCTTTCATACCTACGTAGCTACTCTCAGTTTCCTTTCCAGCGCTGAATGATCTCATAGGCCCCAGTGCTTGGCCTTTGGCCTAAACTCGATATTCCATTCCATTCCATTCCAACAAGGACCCTGCACTATAGCCTGAAGTGGAATATTTTCTTGAGATCTTACAGCTAACAGCAATTCAGTTTAGTTCCCAACCAACCTGTACTTTCCATTTAGCATTCAATTTAACTTAATTTAAGTTGAGATGTTATTACCACTATTGGCAAATCGGTAATGAGGCTTTACTTTACGCTTTTGTTCTGAAATAACACTTCTAATAAACAGCAGTAATCATTTGTTCTGAATACTACCCTTAAACCGTTCTTGTATTGCAGTAATTCACTTTCATTATTTTCATTTATTTATTAATTTGTTCATTTATTTTTTTTTTTCCAATAAGTGATCTCTTGTCCCTGTATTTCTAATGAACACCACATTATTCTTCGGAAGCTTGAATTTCAATTCACGGGTCCCTGTGGTGGGCTTGATCCGTATGAATAAGGTTCATCTCTGAATAATATAATAATAATAATAGTAATAATAATAAATTTGTTGAACAATATACCTGTTCACAAAGAACACAATACGACGCCTACAGCCGACATCTTAAACTTATGAAAGCAACTGGCTAGACTCCCTTTGAACTTGAAACTAAACACCTAATTACAGTAGACACCAAAATACCCCGGTTGTGCAGCCTTGGATTCCTTACCTGGCTCTAGGAATCTCCTAAAACGAGGATTTTCCTCTTTTTTTTTTAATGCTTGGGAAATGAAAGCGTTTGCTCCCTCTTAATTGAATCGGATTATTGCGAAACGGACCTGCCTTTAATCCAGGTATCAGGGGGCGGGCTTTCACTTCGGCTCCCGGGGGAGGGGTTGGAGACGGTTGAAAAGGCGTGGCTCATAACGACACCTTTGTACCTTCGGAGGATTTTGAAGCAGTGTTTGGCAAGTGGAAGGACTTTCATTTGTTAAGGGATAATTAGGACTGTCATTTCTTAAGTGATAATTAGGGCTGTCATTTGTTAATTGATAATTAAGGTGGGGGGATTAGTCGTAGGGCCCTGGGTAGCTTTATTGGAATGACGAATTGAACTGATGTGTAAAACCCTATATGAGACTTTCCATTCTAGGACCATTTAATATTATCCCCAGCTCTCTCTCTCTCTCTCTCTCTCTCTCTCTCTCTCTCTCTCTCTCTCTCTCTCTCTCAAAATATGACGTATGGTTGTAGCTTATGAAACCATTTACACAAGATTTAAAAAAAAACAGAATTTAGGATTGATTGCTAAACAAATTTGTACATCATTCTACTGATTCTATCACATTTAATTCTGTGTAATATGTAGTATATATATACATATATATATATATATATATATATATATATATATATATATATATATATATATATATATATATATATATATATATATATATATATGTATGTATACATATATATACATATATATTAGGTTATTAAGATGTCTGTATGTATTAAATATTAGAACACGGAACTTCGAACATCTAATGCATATGGACAGGTAATTATTGAGGGGAAATCATTAGCGCAGGTATATTGATATTGTAAGGGCGTGTTCAAATGATGTATTTTGCTATTAAAAGGAAAAGGAATCGCCAAATTAAACAGATCAAAGAACTGAAATAGTGAATGGCCAAATGGGAGGAAACACGGGTGCGTAATAGGATTATCTAATGCATAGAATCCTTGAAAATAATGAAAGCTGCCTCTCTTCTCTGAATGTGCTAAATAAATATAGGAATACATTTCAGTAATTAAAAACACATTCGTTTTGGTCTTTTGATTAAGGGATTGGCTGTTCTCTTTTCCTCGGAATGAAGTTGAAACGGAAACAATTTTCATGACAAAATCAGTAAAAACAGTGGAATCAATGCTAAGATAAGAAATTTTCAGTAAAACAGTGAAAAACAATTTGTGCTAAGAATTACAATCTATAAAACATTTGTGTAATAAAATATATATAATTATATATATATTATATATATATATATATATATATATATATATATATATATATATATATATATATGCTATATATATATATTTATATATATATATATATATATATATATATTATATATATATATATATATATATATATATATATATATATATATATATATATATATATATATATAATATATATATATATATATAAACTATTTAATTGTTTACTATGTAATTGTGGTTTTTTATTACACAATGAAATCAATTCCCATGACTAATCAGGAAAAACAATGGAAGCAATTTTTGTGACAAAATCAGGAAAAACATTGAAAGCAATTATCATGACAAAATCAAGAAAAACAACGGAAGCAATTTCCATGACAAAATCCGAAAAAAAAACTCTCTTTACACAAACGAAAAAGTCCGAAATTCTCGACAATAATATCCTCTTCCTTGATCACAAGACCGGACAAGAAGACTGGACACTGCAGTCAATTTGGACGGCGTATGATGATGCATTCAGAGGTCTTTAACATTGTCCGTGCCATCTTATCCTAAATGCATAGCTTATGGAAATGCCGAGAGGGTAGAGCATTGGTAGGATGAACCAATAAAATTGAGATGCATGAGGTCGCGGGCCCTTTCTAAAAGTTTTTCTTTTTTTTCATTTATTTTTTCCTTTTAGTCTATATACACGTCCCACAGAACAGGCGACCTGAGATCAAGGAATTGTCGTTTATTTGTTGCTTCAGGAAAGGAAACGCCCTGTTGCAAGAATAGCAGTGTTCTGTTCGAATATATAAACACATATACCCACACACACCAGAGCGAGCAAGGCGTGTGTCGGTGTGTTTATGCTTGTGAAAGTGAGTTTGTTTGGGTGTGCTTTTTCGTTACACACACACCACAGAACAGGCGCTTCAGGAGAGGAAACGTCCTGTGAGCATTACTAAAGGGTCTTAGCAGCATCCCTTCAGCCCCTAGCTGCACTCAGAGAGAGAGAGAGAGAGAGAGAGAGAGAGAGAGAGAATGCTGTGATTTAATGCAGTGCCTGTATACAAAAAGATATATTAACAGCAGATCCAGTGACTACCGCAATACTGCCAGATTCAGGACATCAAGCGCAATGAGATACTGATACACAACGGGAAACGACCAAACCTGATTCTTGAATTATACGAAAAACATTTTTTTAATATTTACCCATTGTAAATCTCATTCACTCGACCTACTTATTAATCCTTCGAAATCCTCGAGAGCTGCTTTTGATTTCCGGGGTCCATCGTTTTCATTATGCAAATGAAGATGTAAGTCTAATAATGGAATCCCAGGTATAAAGAGCCCCTGGGGACGCTCTCTACAAAATCCTCTCGACGTTCTTTTGTTTGCTGGTTCTTCTCCAGTTTTCCCTCTTCCTTTCTTTCTTTATTGTGACCTTGGAGGCATGACTTATTCTCTTCTGCGTCGTGTGAACTTTTCGTTTCTGAACAGTGATATTTCCTGGAATATTCCCATTCCAGAATGAATTCTGTGCTTTAAATCTCACCTCGAGATCTGCATCTGTTGCCAGATCATCAACATTAAGGAAACCCGGCCAGGTGTACATATATATATTTACATTAAAAAAATATATATATATATATATATATATATATATACACATTTTATATGTATATATAAATGTATATATGTATTGACGAATATTTTCGGAATTTTTTAAAGGGGGCGGGGAAAAACGATCCATCGCCCCTAAAAATCCCAGAATCCTAAAGAATTTCCAACACAGGTTTTTTCTTTTAATCCTGATTTTATTTTGCATTATTTTTTCCTTTGCCCGGAGCGATAACTTTTCATTATTCACTTTTGCAGATCGACGAGTTACAGAAGTAAGAGTAAAAATGAAATATATGCAACGAGAACGAGAGAGAGAGAGAGAGAGAGAGAGAGAGAGAGAGAGAGAGAGAGAGAGAGAGAGAGAGAGAGACATTTGTGTTTCATGAATGTCTAAAGAAGTTACATTTTCCAACTGTACTTTTTCTGTAGTATGCCAAAATTTTTGCTTTCAGTAGTGTACGTTGTTTGAGGAATATATACATAAACACATATATATGTGTGTGTATGTAGATATATATATATATATATATATATATATATATATATATATATATATATATATATATATATATATATATATATATATGATATGTATATATATATTTACATATATATACGTGCATATTTATATATACGTGTGTGTTTCAAATTATATTTTTAAAGAAGACATTAAAAATGCAAATCTCTTTATAAAATGTCCTAAGAGAATTATTCGTGTTTTTTTTTATATAAAAGCGAGGAAAAAACCAACAAAAGGCTGTAAATCATTTCGAAGGGAGTCTGTTTGTATCCCCTGAGAAAAACAGATGGGAACTTTGACCACATTATCAAATTCTCATTTCATGCCTCAGGTCACGAGGTCAGGTCAGCCAGCCAGCTTCCGCCCTGACCGATTATGAACTTTAACGGCTGTATAAACGGAGGTCATCTCAAAGTTTCTTTGCTGGTTCAGTAAGGCTTAGTAAGATCCTTAAAAAAAGAGAGAGAGTTTACGATGCTTTTCCAAACTTGTACGAAATTCCATTTTCATTTTCACAGCAGAGGGCTGAACCGTTTACGTTTTATGAAGCTGCAAGGCTGTTCAAAGGGCCTGCAAAATGAGGTCCCTTACCGGCGAAAAATGTGGATATATACACACACACTGTCAGTGTATTTATATATTTAGTTTTTTTTTTTTCAACATAAAGCCGTTTCCCTGGGATATTCGCTGTGTTGAAACAAAGGAATTATGGAGAGAGAGAGAGAGAGAGAGAGAGAGAGAGAGAGAGAGAGAGAGAGAGAGAGAGAGAGAAATTGGTAGGTACAATTCTAACCACAAAGAAACAGACCAGTATGACCTAGGCTGATTGATTTGCTCATTAAAATTTGGAGAGCAAAGACTGTGGTCATTCAACGACTAAGAGAGAGAAACAGACCAATTTGACCTAGGGCTGATTGATTTGCTCACAAAATCAGGCGTCACAAAGACCATGATCTTCAACGAGAGAGAGAGAGAGAGAGAGAGAGAGAGAGAGAGAGAGGGAGAGAGAGAGAGAGGCTTTAGAGAGAAATGAACCTTTTCTAGCAGACGGTACGAAGATATTAAAAGTTATATCAGGTGCAGGAGTTCCGGCCATCCACTCTCTCTCTCTCTCTCTCTCTCTCTCTCTCTCTCTCTTGACTCTGCTGCCGCCTGCACTATGAAGTCTTGCATGAGTAGAGGGTGGGGGGGGGGGGGGGTGTCATGTGCACGCGCCAAGCAAAGTAATAGCCGAAGTTTGAGCGGAATTTAGAACCGCCTCTTTTCGGGACATAGTTTAAGGTGCCTCCGTGATGCCTCCGGGATGATATTAGGAGGCGTTTAAAGGGAGCGGTGAGGGAGGGTCGTTCTCAGTGAGGGTCGTCCTTGGTCCTCGGTATTCATCGTGAAAGTCGTTTTCTGTTCCGTTGGTGGTGTTGTCGCCACTGATTTCTTCTTCTTCTTCTTCTTCTTCTTCTTATTATTATTATTATTATTATTATTATTATTATTATTATTACCTGTCAAATAACTCAGTCGGCGTTTAGCAATGTCACATTTCATTATCAAGGATAAACTGAGCAAGAGTTATCAAGAGTATATATATATATATATATATATATATATATATATATATATATATATATATATATATATATATATATATATATATATATATATATATATAAACAGAAACATCCTTCTTCCATCTTATCTACAGATTAAACTCGGTAGTTGAAAACTTTCCAAAATCCCAGCAAAAGAGAAAATAAAAAAATAAAATTAAAGCAAAACTTCCGCGCATCTCACCTCTGTGGGTTGCTTCCCACGGCGGAACTTCCTCCTTCCGCCGTGTTGGGAGAAGGGAAAGAATTAAGTTTCACTATCGGATTAAACAGGAGATACGCAGCCTGGGAATTAATCTTTCCCTAAACCCTGATTCAGCAAAGTTAATTCATCATGAGTTATCTCTGCCTCCCTGCGGTATATGAAAATAGAGCTCTGAAAATCCCGAGGAAATATGCAAGGTTTTATGCGGAGTGATTTTAAAAAGGCGACGTTTACTTTTTTCCGTTCACAAGACGCTGCAGCAAATACTGTTCAATGTTCTTTCAAACTATGTATAGCTAGTCATCACAGTATCATGCATATTTTACGGGAGTATCTGCAACTGATAATTGTTCTTGTTTACTTGCGCAAGCATTCCGGAAAACAAGTTCCTTTTTTTAATTATATATAATTTTCCAATATAGCCGGAGTGGCCATATGAAGATGAAGTCGTCCCACATACGCGACGCCAAGTAGTTCCTTAGGCTAACATCTTCATACACACTCCTGGTCATTATTTACTGAGATGTGTATATTATCTCCTATCTATCTAATATATATCTATATATATATATATATATATATATATATATATATATATATATATATATATATATATATATATATATATATATATATTTCATTGGTTGTTGCAAATGATGGGAACTAATTTTACTCTTAAACGTGAACTTAAACAAAAAAAGTCTCTCATGGTCACCCAAAGCACCAACACTTTAGTGAAACTTTTCATTACATTCTCGTCACCAATTCTGTCTCGTCCGCGAGAGTATGAACGCGTACTTACCTACTGTAGTGCTCTCCAGCATTATTCAAAAGACAGAAAGAAAACTTTCTTGGTATTGCAATCGAGAGAGGAAAAAGAAAGAAGAAGAAGAGCGGGAGTTTATCCAATTGGAGGAAGCTTCCCTTAGGCCGATGCAACTCATTCCAGCCAGCCAGCCGCCTGCTTCTCTTGGCTTTGGCCATTGCCGATTCTAATGCATGCTAACACCGAGCGTTGGTCTAAAAATCGCCGAGCCTTTGTTGTGCGTTAAGAAGGAGCGAACAGCAATTGAGATCTATTTCCATTGCATGAGTTTTTTTCACTTTCCACTTTCATACAGAAGAGGCCAGCGAAGGGAAATAGATGCTAATGTTGTCGAAATTCCTCCGTCCAAAAGCTTTACCTTCTGGCATTCGTTGTAATTGTTCCCTATTTGACAGCGGCGTTAGGTAGAAATTCTCAAAACTGCACTTCTAGATGCTCATTTCCACATTCAGCAGATGTTCAGAATCACTCCATCCACCCAGATCTGCTTTCTCGTCAAATCATTTGCACCTATTATACTGAGATCTATTTTTTTTCATTAAACTTTTTCTCTGCACACTTGCAGATGCAACCTGTGGTAGCTGCGACTTCCTCTTCTTATTGCAAAAATAAATTTCTTCTTTTCATTTACTGGCTATTTACAGTAACACAAAGGCTTTTTCTTTTTAGGCAATTTCACATTTTCCTCTTTATGTTCCAACATGACTTAACCGCCTCAAAGGAATCTAATCTGCCTTTACGTCTAAAACTAAAGGTAGCAAAGTTTAAGGTAACGGTCCTCGTTAAGTCCCAAGTAAAAGTGTAATCTAGAGTTTCACTGGCGTCATTTCAGAGAGCTGTCGCGTTTAACAATAAGTCTTCAAAATGATAAGGTAGGACCCGTCCCCTCGTTTTCTACGCTCTTCAAACACGTTTACGCTTTGTTGAATATTTAGAGATATTTCATTCTCTTTACACACGTAGGAGGGTAGTTACATTAGTGCTCCTCACGCGGTGCACTGTAGGCAGTACTTAAGGGTATTTGCAACGTCCCTTCGGCCCCTAGCTACAACACGTTCCATTCCTATTATTGTACCTCCGTTCATATTCTCTTTCTGCCATCTTACTTTCAAACCTCTCCTGACAATTGTTTCGTAGTGCAACTGCTTTGAGGTTTTCCTCCTGTTACGCCTTTCAAACCTTTTTACTCTCAATTTCCCTTTCAGCACTGAATGACCTCATCACAGGTAACCAGGGCTTGGCTTTTGGCCTAAATCCTATATTCTGTTTGACAATAAAGTGTCCCTCCTTTGCCCTGGCGCGAGAGATACACGAATTGAAAGACTGTCTGTGTCTTGAGCACGTCTGCGAAAAATAAAAAAGAAGAAGTCTGGAGAGAACTTCCCGAGAGATGAAATGAAAGGCTTCTTCTTCGGGTTCGCCAAAGACAATCGCCTGAGGAATTGCCTTATAAGAGACAATCTTCTGGGGAGAGATATTGAAGAAGATCTCAAAGGCGAGCGGGAGCCCGCATTATTAGGATGGAGAAATCGGGTAAGAAGTTGGCGGGTTTTTTTCAGCTTACGTTACGCCAGCGAGCAAAGGTTGCTGCCGTCCGAAACCCCTTCGAAACGGAAGATTGGTTTATTGGAATTGGAATATAAAACGTAGGCCTAAGCCAAGCTCTGGTACCTGTGATGAGGTCATTGAGCACTGAAAGGGAAATTGAGAGTAAAGGAGGTTTGAAAGGTGTAACAGGAGGAAAACCTCGCAGCTGCACTATGAACCAATTGTTAGAAGACGGCTGAGGAAAGTCAGGAGGAAGAAAGCTAATATGAACGGAGGTGCAGCAATGAAATGAAAGGGGTTGTAGCTAGGGGCCGAAGGGACGCTGCAAAGAACCTTAAGTAATGCCTACAGTGCACTGCATGAGGTACACTGACGGCACTGCCTCCCTACAGGGAAGGTAAGTGGATGTAGGCAGTTGTGACGTGTTGTTTCTCATTGTAAAATATTTATGTATGGTTGTCACTTTAAAGGTTTTCTTGCGTCACGAATTTGTAGAAACAACAGAGTTTCCGTTACCAATTGAATCTGCAGAGTAGAGGAAGCAA
>NC_089749.1:59012013-59052013 GCF_040412425.1 Macrobrachium rosenbergii | reverse complement strand
TCCCTTGAGAGTTTGTCTGCCACTAATAATATCAACAAATATTCTAATTAGTATTTTTAGAAAAACTAACATCTCGAGCTTTAAAAAAAAACTAGAAAAGTCCAGAGTCAGTTTCCGAATCTCCAGAGGATTTTGTTGGGGGGTGGGGGTCTGCCTTCCTTCCAGGGACGCCCTGGTGTGGAACAAACGGAATGGTGTGATTCAGCTTCAGGTCAATAACAGGAATCTTTTCGGGCACTGCCTCTGTTTCTTCGTTTCTAGCACTATTGTCTTTTCATTTTGGGTCTGTGGACGTTAATTTTATTATTAAAGATATTTATTATTATAGCTCTTTGTAAAATATATTATCCTAATTCTCTTAAGTAATAAAAATATGGCTTATAGTAAAACAGGTTATCCTAATCCTCGTTTGTAAAGCAGAAGTTACACTTTTATAATATTACTGTTTTTCTCTAAAATCTTTTTTTCTTTCTTTAAATCTTCAGCTGGAAACCCTTTCTTTCTTTCTTTCTTTCTTTCTTTAAATCCTCAGCTGGAAACCGTTGTGGACAGAGTCGACAGTCTGTCAACCCTTGAGGGTCCCAAAGGAAAAGCAGCCTGCAGAGAGTGAGGAGATGCAAAGAGTGAGACAACTTATAGGAAAATGTGATAAATAAATAAATAAATAAATAAATAAATAGAAAATAAACTGATAATTGAAATTCAGAAAATTAAACTGGAGAGAGTGAGAGAGAGAGAGAGAGAGATTAGAGAGAGAGAGAGAGAGAGAGAGAGAGAGAGAGAGAGAGAGAGAAAGGTATATACTAATTTATGCACCCACACTTGCTCCTGTAGCAGAGAGCAGGAATGAATTTGTTCCTGGCTGAAATATTTGGAGAACAGAGGATTCCACAACTGCACTAAAGTAGTGAGAGATTTTTCCTCCGAAGGCCACCAAGAAGTAAATTCTGTAGTAAATATGAACATCACGAGACTTTGTTGCTCCATATTTATTCCTCTTTTTATGCTGAAATTATAATTTTATAACACCAATGTTTTATTTGGTTCAAATAATAAGTATTTATTCAGAATTTCTAAATCCATAATGAGCATTATTCATAATTTCTAAATCCATAATAAGCATTATTCAGAATTTCTAAATCAATATTTATTCAGACTTTCTCAATCCATAAAAAAGTATTCATTCAGAATTTTAAAATCCATAATAAGTATTTATTCATCATGAGCCCCAATGAATATAATAGAAACTGGGTTTGATTATCCGCAGAGTAGGCCTACTTCCATCCTGTGTTCCGAAGCTCCTTGTTCCGTGCATAAAAATGTTTTTATTAAAAAACCCTCATAGCAGCATGAGTCTTGAAATGGAGAAACAAACCCACCGGTATGTATGGGTACAAACATATTCAAAAATAATTCTCTACAGAGAGCTTTCGGGAATCTGTTCCATTGCAAAGGGGAACCGAACAGATTCCCGAAAACTTTCTGTAGAGCTTTATCTTTGAGTAGATTTGTACCCATACATAACTGTGGGTTTGTTTCTCCAGTGGTTTTATTGCAAAAGAAGGTCGCTGATATGAAACAGCACGAAATAAAACCCACCGCTATATTGGTACATCACTGCATTTGTGATGACTTCAGCCCCGATGCTAAATTTGAACGTCAAACCAGGGTCTCGTATTCATTTGTGAGTTAATAACACGGAGTCAGCTTGCCAGCCAGTCGAATTACAAGGCACATCATATAATGTCCACAATAAACATGTTATGCAAATGTAGTGATATAGCTGAACACTCTCGTTTCTAATCACAGGCGTTATTGCCTGTTCCCAAAATAAAAAGCAGGGGAAACTCTTATTTAACCAATAAGAAAATTGCTTTACTTAATTTAAATCGGTAAAAGATGAAAGTTACCGTACTCATCTCGGTCAGTCACGCAGATACAGACATAAAGTCCTTGCACGTCTAGGCTTCGTTTAAACTGTGCAAAAACTTTATCTCAGATGCTTGCCTTATCAGCCAAGGCAGATAGAGAGCTTTAGGGCATAAAACAAGGACGCTTTAGCTTCAGTCTACTTATTTGAATTAGGAGATGTCGGATTTTTTACCAAAACACCTGAAGAATGACGTAAGTTCCAGGCTGAGGCGCGAGATCAGTCATCTGCGCTTAGATGTAAGTTCCCAGCTGTGGGCTCAAGCGGAAAAGTTTCCATTTTCTTTCAGTTTCCGTTTTCTTTAGGTTTCCAGCTTGTGACGTTACACGGTTTCATCTGATTTTCTTTTTCCATCGTTATAGAGGATAATTGTGACACATTCATTACCATGGAATAGGTTAAAATAGTGTGGAAATTATTTGATACTTGTTGAAAATGTTTTTTAACCCCATTATCTTTTCACTTTTAATACCTTTATGTAATTATAATAAATCTGTATATATATATATATATTTATGAATATTTATATATATTGTTTAAATAAAGTCCATATGATATATATATAAAATATATATATATATAATGACATTCAAAATAAACAAACATGGCGATCCTTCCTCATGTGAGTCAATATTCAGATAGAAGTATATATATATGTGTGTATGTATACCACTATATATATATGTATAGTATATATATATATATATATAGTCTACCCCAAAAGCCAAATGTATATGATATAAACATATATATATATATATATACATAATAAAAAAAACGTAGATAAGATAAACGGGCCTATATATATATATATATACATATATATATATATATATATATATATATATATATATATATATATATATATGGCTATGTATGTATATATATGTATTACCCTCGTTGTATGTATGTATGTGTAAGTATGTTGTATGTAATGGGGTCAGTAATGGTAGCAAATATCTGCAAAGTTGGTCTAGGAATACGAAAGATGGGAAAACTTCAACAATATCTTATTAACAAACAAAAGCAAAAAAAAATAAGAAGTTAGCCTTGTGACTACCAAGGACTTCATCTACTGTACTTACACAACTTGAGGAGTTATAACTTTTTCAGACAAGGAATCCCTAGACAGAAAAAGAAAGAGAACAATACTACATTCAAAAACAAAATGGGCCCAAAAATAAATATGTTTGTTTTAAAATACCTTATCTAAAATTGATAAAAAGGAAGAGGCCAACAGCAGGAAAAATTTCCTCCTACCTAAAATATAAACTAAGCCTTGGAAACCTACTAATAACACATTAACAATTTCATAAACCATAATTATCCAAAGAGACAAACAACCTCAGTTTCAAATGTGACAATATATTTAATTACAAGTGATGTATAATCATACACTAAGTTGTCTCAAAAGCCTCTAGGACTATAAACACCAAATAATTCAATATAAATGACTAATTAAATAACTGCAAAGACCCCACACACACAAGCAGAGTTTATTAATAATAATTATAATAATAATAAGAATATACAAATATTCTACCCTTCTCTATACTGAGAGTCCAATATAAAATAGCAAAAACTAGTATTTTAATTTCACACTTAAAAGAGGATGAAAAGACTAAAACTGTAGGCCGTGATCTTCTTCGACAGATCACAGCCAGCGCCGTCATCACAGTCCATAATTCGGCTATCAGAGGGTGTCCCACCAAACAGGATTACAAAAAAAAAATTCTGGCTAATAGCCCATTTCACCTACTTTTCTCCTGACGTATCAAGTCCCCACAGCTGCAGCTATGGGCGTCTTGGAGAACACAGTGATGGCCCTCCCACGTCCACTCGGTCGTGATCCAGAGCCGACACTAGAGCCCGCGGGAAGGTCCACACCAAGATTAGAAAATACATAAGGTGAGATCGTCGGTCGCTAGAGACTCGGTTACCACTCTGTGACGTCACTGGAGCTCTCGCCCGGCCAGTGTGCTAGAGATTATTTTGCTTCTTCTCCTCTCTAATATCTCTATCACTTAAAACAAGCTATATTTATATCTAAAACCTTAACACACAGAATATAATCTTGTTGGAATGCAAATAGTTCTTTAACGAAGTCAATGATATAAAAATCTTTCCAGACTTTTATTGAACTAGCGTAAGATGTTCTTTTAATTTGGAAAAAATTACTAGAAATTTTTTTATTTTGTTTCCACCTTTTAAGAAATTCTGATTTCCTTTCAGCATTTAATATCTTTTTCTAAAATGTATTCTGCACATAATAAAGAACTTCATTACTTTCTCTGGAACATCAATTTTAATTCCTGAAAATATTAACTAATTTCCGTAATTCCATCAACACCTGGTTTCAACTGTTCCCCATGAAAAGATTTAAAAAATGTTCCATTTCCTTTAAATTATTGAAAAATTTAGGACTGAGCCTAAACAACACTTTCCTCCTCACTTTGGAGATCCAGTCGTTGTTTAGGCCTTCATTATCTGGGAATCCTAAGGAATAGATATTTATTTCTGTAATTATGAGCTATATAACCTCCTAGATAATTCAAGTTATTTCTATACCATTTTCAGACTATACTCCAAGATCTATAAAATCTTCTTTTCCAGCTCATTAGGTAGACCTAACCTGAGGAATTCTCATCAAGAGATGAGCAGAGATACACAATTCAGAGTCTAAGTCATTTGACTGGAGTCACTAAAATTTTGGAAACCCAAGCCTTACCTGGTTCCATAACACTAGTATTACTCTTTAGGGAACCTATGCAAATAAATCCCTTTCTGTCTAGAACTATTAGTGCACCCAAATATGGCACACACACCCATAATCGTGAGCTCCAACACTGCAACTGACGGAGTGACAAGTGCATCGCCCGAACGCCCAGTCGATGTGTTCCAGTGACGTCACTGAGAGAAAGGGAAATCAGCGATCGGACGCCTCGGAACACACCTTCTCTTTTACATCTTGGTCCACACTTAAAGGGGAAAGACACCGCAGATGGCCGAAATGCCCCTGCAACTCCAATATCGATGAAGACGCAATCCTCTGAAGGGCGAAAGAATAAATCCACAGAACTGCCAGCTGCAATGCCATACAGGGAAAATCACAAGCCCGAACTGTCCTCCCGAAAGAGTCGCTCACACCGAACGTCAACACTCCCCATCTCCGGTCACTCGACGTTCAGCAAAATAAACAAAAAGGAACTAGCGTTAATAGGACACTTATAAACTTTAAACGAGCGGGGAGGAGGTTTAACCATCACTTCACTCTGAACTCGGCTGAAAAACCCAATAGACTTAAAACTGAAACCTTATTAACTAAACCTTATTAACTAATTTCCTTACGCTAAGTTTTACTTAAAATACAGAGCAGTAACAAGGCTGAGTACCAAAAAGGCAAAAGCAAAGACAATTACGTTAATATATGATAATATATATATATATATATAATATATATATATATATATATATATATATATATATATATATATATATATATATATATATATATATATATATATATATGTATGTATGTATGTATTATGTATGTATGTATGTATGTATGTATGCTCCTCTTATCTATAATAAGTGCACTAGGAATAAGAAGAAAATATTCGTGTTTTCTTCCATTAATGTCATTCTGCGCATTCAACAGCTGCTTGTTAGCCCAGACGAGTTTCATCTACTGTACGTGGTAGACTTCTGCCTCTTATATAGGACTTTTTTCAGACGTGGATGTAAATATTTACCGAGTGCTCAGAAAAAGTATCGATTAATGCTGTTATTCAGTAGCGGGAATCACCGACTCAAGTTATTTGTTTAAAATAAGTTAATTAAATTGATAATAAAGACAGGAACTAACACGGAACAATTTCATCAGCCAACTGTTATTGGAAGACCACATGACCTTCAGATCTCATCGACGTTTCTTGTCACAAAAGGGCACTTTAATCTGGCGACAGAGCAGTCCCCGTAAGGGAGGGTAGTGCCTTCAGTGCACCTCGTTTGGTGCACTGTAGGCATTACTTGAGAGTCTTTGCCGCGTCCCTTCGGCCACTAGCTGCAACCTCTTTCATTCCTTTTACTGTACCTCCGTTCAAATATTCTTTCTTCCATCTGACTTTCCATAACCCTCTCTAACAATTGGTTCACGGTTCAACTGCGAGGTGTTCCTCCTGTTACACTTTTCAAGCCTTCTTACTTTCAGTTTCCCTTCCAGCGCAGAGTGACCTCTTAGGTCCCGGCGCTTGGCCTTTGGCCTAAATTCTATGTTCTTCTTCGACAAAGCAGAGCCATCGGAGCGTCAATTAAAGTTCAGAGAAAGGAAATGTCTGTCAGAGATAATTGACACCACCCCTGAAGAACATTCACAGTCAGGCTCCCTCGAAAATTGTCTTTCAGACAGAATACAAAGCACAGTTGTGATCTGCTGAACATCACTGAAAATCTGAGGTCAGTATTTCTACTCGTCCTTTTTATGCTAATTTTATGGCTTCAGATCACCGTCCTCAGTTATGGTAATTAGAAAAAGCTAACAGAAGTTAATTAGCCATAATTTACTCGTAATTAAGCTGACTCGCTCGTTATAAAAATATATGGGTGTGTGTGTGTGTGTGGAGGTATTATGATAAGGGGGACTGGGCTCGTCCCGTAAAATAAATTCAGTTACCCGCAATGCCGAGTGGAATGGAAAGTTAGAGAAATACATAATAATTTTAAAACCAAGTGGAGAGAAAATAGTGTATCCGGACAGATACTGTATGGATTTTGTATTATGTATTTATGTATTATGTATTTATGTATTATTACTGCTACTATAATAATAATAATAATAATAATAATAATAATAATAATAATAATAATATTGAAGCTTCTAATATACTAATGTTAAATTCTATTAGTTTGTTTTATAATTTTCGTGAACATATATATTGAGCAGGTTCATATTAAAAAAAATATAAAAAATTCTACTATTTATCATAATTTCCACACTGGACCTAAAAGTAATATACTTAAATAAATATATGTATGTATATGTGTATATATAAATGTATATGTATATGTACATTAATATATTCATATACACTTCCACGAGATGGCTGTTTATTGAATACATGATTCGCGCCAGCCTTATTTATTTTCGCTTAGCATCCTCTGCCATTCTCCGCAACTTTGATTTATGGTAATAATGTCATTAATTTGTTGCGCCCGCTTTAATTGGCTTTTATTTCGACTTTTGTTTTGACTTTTATTTTGGACTGAAGTTCACAATGCAAAGTGTGCTGGTTTATTGCTTTGTCTGAAACAGGCTGATGGCTCTGTGACGCGACTATTCCGACTGGAGAGGTGGGTGAGCGAGCGTATGGAGAGTTTGCTCTCTCTCTCTCTCTCTCTCTCTCTCTCTCTCTCTCTCTCTCTCTCTCTCTCTCTCTCTTGTTCGTGTTACTTAAAAACAGATGCACCACTAGTGGGAGACAGAATTTGTCTCTCTCTCTTCTCTAAATCTCTCTCTCTCTCTCAATAAATCTCTATCCTTTTACATATATATATATCCATATATATATAATATATATATATATATATATATATTATATATATATAATTTATATATAGTTTTGATGTTGTTCATGTTACTTAAGAACAGATGCACCTAGGTGGGGAGCAGAATTAATCTCTATTCTCTCTCTCTCTCTCTCTCTCTTTCTCAAATCTCTCTCTCTCTCTCAACTTGAGATGCACCACTGTGGAAGATGAGATATACATAATAGGTTCTTCCAGCCATTTCCACTGACAAGACGTTCCCAGTGGCTTTTACATTATAAGTACTCACTCTGAAACCAAGAGAGTTCTACCTGAAGGACTTAGAGACCGCCTGCTGTACCTCAGTGCTGTGGAAGGTTCAGCTTTTCCCGGTGGTTCGGATGAGAAATCTTTTGTAAAGACAAGCAAAGTTTTGGATGCTGACAAAATTTTCAAGCTTCAAATGGGGTCTTTGTAGGCAAGAAGTTTCCCTACTAAGATATAATCGGAACCAGGCCCCCATGAAGATATAACCCCAACAAGGTCCCTAATAAAATATAATCTGAACCAGACCCCACTTAATTATAACTAATTAGTTCCCAATCCGTTTAAAACAGCTGAAGTTCTTTCTTGTTTCTGTCTTTATCAGGTTATTGGATCATTCTGCCGTGAGACTAAAAAGCGAGCTCGTAAACACAAGAGAGCTGTCATCACATCTCATCATGTTTCCGAGAGCAGTAACTTCCTTTTCATTATGTGGCGAGCTGTGTTCCTCGACTCTGCAATTTCATAATTAGATCTCCCTCACTAACTTTTGTCAGTCCACGTCAGAAGGGAAGGAAACTTCGTCGCGAGATTAGCGAGTGACGGAGGAAGGGTGGAACGGAATGGGCTTATCACCTTTTCACTGGCACCATAATTAGAGTTTACCATGGGAAGTAAGTCAGCTCCTCTCTCTCTCTCTCTCTCTCTCTCTCTCTCTCTCTCTCTCTCTCGTTTATTACATAGCTGTTTAATTTACTTATGCCTTTTCTTTTTACAGTTTTGTGGGGTCTCTTACCTAAATACTATTCATATTTGCAATTTTCCTACGCATTTTTAGATTTGAGGGTCCCTTACCAAAATTCCATGATATTTTCATTTTTCTTACGTATTTTTGCAGTTTTGTGGTCCCTTACGTAAAATCCATGACTTTTATGCAATTTTATTATGTATTTTTACAGTTCTGAGGCGTCCGTTACCAAATATTTGCAATTTTCATATGCATTTTCACAGTTTTGTGGGGTCCCTTACCAGGGATCTATGCATATTTACAATTTTCTTGTGCATTTTTACAGTTTTCATGGATTCCCCTACCCAAAGTCAATGCATATATGCAATTTTATTAAGTTTTTTACAGTTTTGTTAGGTCCCTTACCAAACGTTTACACACATTTGCGCAGAAATAATATTTCCTGCATTATATATAAACTTGCAGTCATCATGACACGTCTAAAAACGGTATCGAATATTCGCGAAGGGGTGTCTGGAGTTATTCAAAAGGTAAAGAGCTGCGTTTATACAGGCATTCAGCGACTTCTCGAATGACTGTAAGTCTACCAATAATCGAGGACTTATATTTAACTTTTAGATCACTAAAGCCAAGTACTTACTGAATGGAAAAATGCATCGAGACAGATTTATAAATGCTGATAGCCTTTTTCCGATTTGCATGAAAGAATCTCTTGTTCCAAACCTTGCTCTCTAAACAATTCTCTCTCTCTCTCTCTCTCTCTCTCTCTCTCTCTCATCTCTCTCTATTTTTTTTCCTTGGGAAGGCAACTGAAAGCAAGAACTCAGCCACAGATTTTTAGTATTCTCTAAAGAGAAACTATTGAGGTGGCTTTGTCTGTCCGTCCGCACTTTTTCTCCTGCGCCTCAGATCTTAAAAACTACTGAGGCTAGAGGGCTGCAAATTAGTATGATGATCATCACCCTCCAATCAGCAAACATACCAAATTGCAGCCCTCTAGCCTCAGTAGTTTTTATTTTGTTTATGGTTAAAGTTAGCCAAATCGTGCGGTCTTGGCAACGTCTACAGGACAGGCCACCACTGGGCCGTGGCTGAAAGTTTCATGGGCCACGGCTCATTTGTCACAGCATTATGCTCTGTACAGGAAACTCGATTTCGCCGAAGAAACTTCAGCGTATTTTTACTTGTTGTAGATTAAGACTGATGTATCCATATCTGGATATTTTATAGTTACTATCCCCACCTTGTAAGGTACTGATGAGAAGCTATAGAGTGTGTACTTAATATATATATATATATATATATATATATATATATATATATATATATATATATATATATATATATATATATATATATATATATATATATATATATATATATATATAATATAAATATATATATATATATATATATATATATATATATATATATATATATATATATATATATAAATTATATATATATATATATATATATACTGTATAATATATATGTATATACATATACATGCTTATATTTTAATGGAGTATTTTATGGAATACTGATTTCATATCCACATACACAGTATATAAATCTTGTATCTTCACCTGGGGTCTGGGCTAAATGGGTTTCTTATCGAAATTTAACTGAGTCTCCTTTAAAGAAATGAATGAAAAAGAGTAGAGTTTACAGAAATAAATGAGAAACATTACCACTTTTTGCGTCTCTATGCACAGGGAAAAATAGCAGAGGCATTTGTAAGGAATAATGTATGTACTTCCTTTCAAAAATCAGCGAGTGACGCAGCCATTACAAAATCGTTGGTAAAGATAGTTTCGGTTTGCACAAAAGCCAGAAGGAAATTCTATCTGAATTTTTGGGTTCCTAAAACGTCTCTGAATGGAGTTTCATTCACTGGATTACCAGATTAGCTAGGAAACACGAAGCTGATACGCTGATACAGCCAAGCGAAGGAGGGACCTCGCAGAAACCATTTTCATTCAACACCCGAATCAAATTAAGCCAAAGAATTGATATTTACGTAACCTGGCGATCTTCGTGTAGTATTCCGCAGTTGTGTAACCCCTCCCCTTCGCCCTCCCTTTCCCCAAGTATTCAGAGGTCTTGCACAAGTCGAACAAAAGCCCCCAGGGCCTTATCTTTGAGTTTAAAGCGAAGCCATTACTGCCCTAATGCGTGTTGATGTTTCCGGAGGTCCTCGTTTGTTTTCATTATGGCCGCTCGGAATACCGGCGGAATGCATCGAGTTCTACCCCTTCGTTACGCGTCTATAGGAGTGTTTTGAAGGCTTGGGCGCCTTCTGTTGAATAGTCCGTGCGATAAAATTATTATTCTTGAGTCTGGTGGAGTTCCCAGTTAGTGAGACGACGAGGAGAGAGAAAGGGGAATTGAAAGGAGAAACGTCAACGGGAAATCGCTCGACAAACGTCGCTTATCTAAAGGAGCTTTTGCCTTTACTCTTGTTCTAAAGGGCTGCTGTTGGAGTCGAGTCGTACTAAGCACTCGGTAAATGAATCTCTCTCTCTCTCTCTCTCTCTCTCTCTCTCTCTCTCTCTCTCTCTCTCTCTCTCTCTCTCTCTCTCTCCTGAAGGCTAAGAATTTGCCTTGCTTGACGTCTTGAAATCATTTGTGGAACTTCTCTCTCTCTCTCTCTCTCTCTCTCTCTCTCTCTCTCTCTCTCTCTCTCTCTCTCTCTCTCTCTCTCTCTCAGCTGAAGACTAAGAATCATATTTAATAAGAATCTAATTGTTCTTAAGAATAACGTTCTTGAAAAAAGAGAGAGAGAGAGAGAGAGAAGAGAGAGAGAGAGAGAGAGAGAGAGAGATTACTATTGAAACCTTATTAATTAATCGATCCTTATTAATAATAAGAATCGTATTAATGAGAATCTTATTATTATTAAATGTTCTTGAGAAAAGAGAGAGAGAGAGAGAGAAATCTTAGAGAGAGAATAAGAATATTGAGATTAGTTCTTGAAAAGAGAGAGAGAGAGAAATCCCTAGCCTTTATATTTGACCAAGAGACATGACCCCTCAAGGCCTAATCTAATAATCAGCCTAAAGGAATGGCCCACCCTAATTGGAGATGCCTTGACCTCACGGGTCAGGTCAGGTCAAGTTGACCTCCGTGACATCTGGTCACTGAAAGAGACGAGCTGGGACATCTGTCTTCCTGACCTCTCCCACTTTCTTTAAAATGTTTACATTATTCAGTTAAAGTCAAATAGTAGTTTTATGGGTGCGAATCTCTCTCTCTCTCTCTCTCTCTCTCTCTCTCTCTCTCTCTCTCTCTCTCTCTCTCTCTCTCTCTCTCACACACACACACACAGTTAAGAGTCAGTGTAATTTCATGTATGCAAAGGGATGATTGTAATTTCCGTCTTTATATTCGAAAGCTCGTCAGTAAGATTCCATGCATCTCTTATGGGCTTTTGCAAGCATGCACACGCACCACACATACGTATATATACAGTATATGTGTGTGTGTGTATGGGTGCGCGTATATGTTAGCAAAAGCCCATAAGAAATGTGGATAATCTTACTGAAACTCTCTTAAAATAACCCTTTTTGTACGTACATGAAAGGACACTGAATCATAAGTAACGTATGATTCAGCAGTGCGTGTGTGTGTGTGTGTGTGTGCTTGTGTGCTTTCTCAAACATGCAAAAGTGCGCCTGGCCATCGCTCCATTTGAAAACGTGAGCAGGGCAAAGAAAAAGTTCTCTCTTGGGAAATTTCTACCCAACAGCTTAGGCGGTCTTATTATATTAGTCTCCTGCGGCTCCCGGGTGGAAATTATCATCTGTGCTTTCTCTCTCCTGCTCACGCCCAAGAAATGAAAAATCACTGGAGTCCTTAATTAGTATCTCTCTCTCTCTCTCTCTCTCTCTCTCTCTCTCTCTCTCTCTCTCTGTATGTGTGTGTGTGTGTGTGTGTGTGTGTGTGTGTGTGTGTGTGTGTGTGTGTGTGATTTCGCAGTGCAAGCGGTAACCATCTCTGCTTTTACAACCCAGCAGACGTTAGATGCCGGAAGCAGGAACGAGCAATATAGGTCTATGTTGACTCTCTCTCTCTCTCTCTCTCTCTCTCTCTCTCTCTCTCTCTCTCTCTCTCTCTCTCTCTCTCTCTTGCAGAAGATCTCAGATATTTACATAAATCAACTCTTGCAATCTAATCTATCTTGACATTTTTCTGGGCCGTCAGCTTTAGAGAAAGATAAAACCTTAGAAATATAACCATTTGCCGCTCGTACCAGAAGTTCAAAGATATCCCTATCCATTTTTCAAGGTTGTATTATCCGTGTCAGGTGTAACGAAGAACGAGTGACTGCCTCGAGGGCTCTATCGTCCCACCTTTCAGGGAAAACTATATTATAGTTTCCTGCAGGTAGCAGAGAAGACTTGAACAGAGCCAAGTTTACTGCAAAGTTTTCAAAGCCTGTGAGTTATCAGCGCGATTTTCGCCCTGAAGAATGCTCGTAGTTGAATCCCCCGAGGGCCTGGGGAAGGAAGGAAGGATGATCCTGGTCATAACTTCTACTGAGGTCGTCTGAAGGCGCTGAAAATGAAGGTACTCAAGATGCTGAAGAAGAGGGAGATGTATTTCAATGTTATTGCGCCTTCACTGCGCCTTCTGGGAATAAATGGATTGGTTTTACGAAGGTTAGGCTGTCAAGCCAAGCACATGGGAACACTTTCGGCCATTCGGTGCTTAAGACGGTGAAAAGAGGGAGTTGGAGTGGTTGGACAGCGAGATAAGGAGATTCAGAATATAAATGTAATGAAGAACAGTGATCTAAAGGTGGAACTGGTTGCGGTAAGAAGTAATAGTTAGAGAGGTTAGACAGCAACACAGAAAAAAGGAAGAAGGAATGCATTCAAAGTAAAAAGCTGATAAGTCGGACTGTTTAGTAATGCCTACAGTGCACCACGCGAGGCCCACTGGCGGCACTACCCTCCTACGAGGTGCCCGGGCCAAAGAATGCCCAAAGGAATAAGCAGTACGCTTGTGACACGCATCACAAGAGAAGATATTGCAAGACCAGCCTTATCGTTCATGGCCTGTGCTGCCTCAGGGCGTCTTTAACCCTCTCTTCCCTTCAGAAGCTATATTCTGGTGAATACCATCACCATACACAGAGAGAGAGAGAGACAGGACGGAGCAGTCTAACCTGTAATGAGGATGTAAATGAGAGAGAGAGAGAGAGAGAGAGAGAGAGAGAGAGAGAGAGAGAGAGAGAGAGAGAGAGAGAGAGAGAGAGAGAGAGAGAGTTCCTGAAAAGAGATTGGAAATAATTATGACGAGACAGACAAAGCAAGCGAGAGAGAGAGAGAGAGAGAGAGAGAGAGAGAGAGAGAGAGAGAGAGAGAGAGAGAGAGCGCCACTTTATCATCATCATCCTCACCTTCATCTTCGTGTTTCCTTTCGCGATGTCCTCGAAATCTCTCTCCTCAATTTCCAGCCTTCCAGTTCCACTCGTCTTTCCTCTCCTCTCGGATGCATCGCATGTTTCTTCCATATCTTCTTTTCGTATTCCTTCCTCACGTCGTTGTGTTTTCCCGGTGTTTCTTTACTGGATCATCATCGTTCTTTCTTCTTTGCTGCGTGAAAGTTTCTTCAAATTAGTATGTATATATACTGTATGAGTATATATACACATATATAGATATATATATTTTATACATATATACTCATGTATATATATATATATATATATATATATATATATATATATATATATATATATATATATATATATATATATATATATATATATATATGTATATATATATATATATATATATATATATATATATATATATATATATATATATATATATATATATTGTAAAGAGTAGCGCCAAAATACGCTATGAAACTGTTCTTTTCCTGCTTTGGGTTGGTTTGAACCTTTGAAGGTTGGGGTATAGGGGCTCAGAGAATATAATAGTTTGGGGACAGTAATCTGGCTTTGCACTGTTTTCTTTGGTACAGGGAAGTAAGATCGTTTTCTATGATATATCCGCGTCGGCGACCTGGGTCAGGACATCGCCCCCCCCCTACCCCTGTCCAGAAGCAATAAAAGGTCAGGGCCAGGACAGCTCTTTCTCACATGCGGTCGCTAGTTTAAGCCGAGCAGTCACGCCTCTGCAGGCCTTTGCCCCTGCCCTCCTCTTCCGCTCGCCGCCACGTGGATCCCATCGCCCCCCTGTGTGCCCCGTGTTCCATTCCACGTGGCCTTAGAAGACTGCAAGGGGGATTGCAAGTCTCCCAAACGCGAGCTGACATTAAACGGCGGCCTTTTCATCATCCCAAGGGCGCCCTTTTTCCGCCCCAATCTACGACTTGAAGAAATACCTTGGAGGAGGCCCCATTTGTCCACGCTCCCACACGTGGTTCTCGGCAGAAGACGTCGTCATCCCTACGCCCCTAAAATGTGGTAATGTACCCAAAAACGAGTTGCTAGTCACGATTACTTAGCCCTTTTGCATTTATTAATTTCTGGGCCTATAACTTTGTGTTCCCTGATATTCCTTGGTTCAAGCCAGGCCCACGTGTTCACAGCTCCTTTCCTCTGAGTCACAAGTAACGCCTCGGGGAGTCCTTTGGCGCCTTCAGTGCACCCCCGAGTAATTCAATCCCCAAATTCCAGCATTAGATGTGTAACGTGGGTCCAAATATCGTTTCAGAAAGACGCCTGTAGCAGAATTATCCTTGGTCCGTGTTCCTGGCATTCCCAAGCTCCCCCCCCCCCCTTCGGGAGGACTTCTACAGCAGTAATTTACCGTGTTTTCAGTTAATTTTCCCTTTGACCTTGTGTGCTATCAAATATAACTATTTTTATATCCACGTGTTTCACGCACTTCCCCTAGTGAAGAGCCCTCCGCTCCGTGTACTTCTTTTTTTGTTTGTGTTTTATATGTCCTGGGTATCTTACAAGGCCATTTTCGAGTAAAGTAATAATTGTGGAGTCATAAGATCCACCTGCACCAGGAAACATATAAAAATGGCGACCTGACCAGTGATTCTCGTAATGATTGCATCCCCCCCCCTCTTCCCCTTTGTTGTTTGTGTTGCAATTTGTGAAATCAGCAATTAGCTCAGCTAAGCTGGATACGAGACAGATTACGAACCTTTGAAAAGCCAGCGCAACAGGCCAGGGAAATTCTGCGTAAGTAAACTGTGTTTATTTAGCGTAGGACGCTGTAGAAAACGTGACTAGTCCTAGGAATTTTTTTTTATATATAGTAGGGCGCATGTCCGAGGAAAACGAGAGAGAGAATCGCCGAAACTTAGCTTTGGAAGCCTTTGCACGCGGCTTGCATGCCATTCAATTAGGTTATATAGGTGATAAATCATTAAAGGAATAGTGCGCATATTCCTCCTGTAGAAAACGAGTGATTTCGAAACCGAATCCTTAGATAGGCGCGAGAAGTCGATGGAAACCACGTGTTCGAAAGTCAGATTAGCATTGCTGACGCATTTTACCCTCTCTCTCTCTCGTTTTAGAAATAGGAGCGAAAGCGTATATTATACGCCAAGGACGAAAAGGGTCAACAACCGTTGTCTCTCAGTTCGGGGAAGTCCCCGGGTGTTTACGTCGTTCATTCATTTGGCGCAGACGGCCTGGACCGTCCATTCCGTGGCCCAGTTAGGAAAACATTTGTTTGTTTGATTTGCTTCGCTCTACCAAATTGTTTTGCATTATTGGGGTCTGACATTATATGTTCTGTATTGTTCTGTTTTTTTTGTGTGTTTGTTTTGTGCTGTTACTACGGCTGCGTGTGTTGCCTATCTGTTGTGATTGTGGGATGCCCCCTAAATTGCCCTTGAGAATAACACTTCTCCCATAAGTCATTAAAACTAGCGCCCTCGCTGATCAGACGTCATCTGTGCGGAAATTCTAGAGCGCCTATATATTCTATTCTTGTCCCCAATAAATCCGTGTCGTCAGTCCGTTGGTGAGACCAACTCATTTTCCATTCAGTCCCCAAATGAGCCCGTTTCATCGGTAATTCGGGAGACCTAAATATATATCCCAATCTAGTCCCCAAGGATAAGCCCGTTTGTCGTTACCTTGGGAGACCAATCATTGCTAAATTCATCGTCCCCAATCAGCCCGCTCCGTCGGTAAATCGGGAGACCAATCATCGCTAATTCATCGTCCCCAATCAGCCCGCTTCGTCGGTAAATCAGACCAATCATTGCTAATTCATCGTCCCCAATCAGCCCGCTTCGTCGGTAAATCGGGAGACCAATCATTGCTAAATTCATCGTCCCCAATCAGCCCGCTCCGTCGGTAAATCGGGAGACCAATCATTGCTAATTCATCGTCCCCAATCAGCCCGCTTCGTCGGTAAATAGGGAGACCAATCATTGCTAACTCATCGTCCCCAATCAGCCCGCTTCGTCGGTAAATCGGGAAACCAATCATTGCTAACTCATCGTCCCCAATCAGCCCGCTTCGTCGGTAAATCGGGAGACCAATCAGTCCCCAATCAGCCCGTTTTGTCGGTAAATCGGGAGACCAATCATCGCTAATTCATCGTCCCCAATCAGCCCGCTTCGTCGGTAAATCGGGCGACCAATCATTGCTAAATTCATCGTCCCCAATCAGCCCGCTTCGTCGGTAAATCAGACCAATCATCGCTAATTCATCGTCCCCAATCAGCCCGCTCCGGTAAATCCCAATCATCGCTAATTCATCGTCCCCAATCAGCCCGTTTCGTCGGTAAATAGGAGACCAATCATTGCTAAATTCATCGTCCCCAATCAGCCCGCTTCGTCGGTAAATCGGGAGACCAATCATCGCTAATTCATCGTCCCCAATCAGCCCGCTTCGTCGGTAAATAGGTAAATAGGAGACCAATCATTGCTAATTCATCGTCCCCAATCAGCCCGCTTCGTCGGTAAATCGGGAGACCAATCATTGCTAAATTCATCGTCCCCAATCAGCCCGCTCCGTCGGTAAATCGAGACCAATCATTGCTAAATTCATCGTCCCCAATCAGCCCGCTTCGTCGGTAAATAGGAGACCAATCATCGCTAATTCATCGTCCCCAATCAGCCCGCTTCGTCGGTAAATCAGGAGACCAATCATCGCTAATTCATCGTCCCCAATCAGCCCGTTTCGTCGGTAAATCGGGAGACCAATCATTGCTAACTCATCGTCCCCAATCAGCCCGCTTCGTTGGTAAATAGGGAGACCAATCATTGCTAACTCATCGTCCCCAATCAGCCCGCTTCGTCGGTAAATCGGGAGACCAATCATCGCTAATTCATCGTCCCCAATCAGCCCGCTTCGTCGGTAAATCGGGAGACCAATCATTGCTAATTCATCGTCCCCAATCAGCCCGCTCTAAGTTCTCGTCGGTAAAACGGAGACCAATCATTGCTAATTCATCGTCCCCAATCAGCCCGCTTCGTCGGTAAATCGGGAGACCAATCATTGCTAATTCATCGTCCCCAATCAGCCCGCTCCGTCGGTAAATCAAGGGAGACCAGTCATACGTCCTTTGGAAAAAGTGTCCAAGATTCCCACAGCTCTGGGAAATTAATTGTTCTGTGTTACTAGCGTCCTCTCCTGCCTGCAAAATGTCGACACGGTCTCAGCAGAGCGAGGATTTCAAGTTCTTCATGTCCTCAGGAAGGAACTCGGCCTTTCCGGGAGAGAACTAAGAGACTGGGTACAGGAGAGGATGGACGCCATACAGGCAGAAAGACAGGCTCAGGAGACAAGTAGAAGCAGAAAGACAGGCTCAGGAGAGACGAGAAGAAGCGAGGCAGGAACGAGAAGCAGAGAGACAGGAACGGAGGCAGAGAGGCTGGCTCAGGAGAGACGGGAAGACGAGAGAGACAGAACAGGAGGCAGAGACTAGCCCAGGAGAAACGGAGACGCAGCAGAAAGACTGGCCCAGGAGAAACGAGAAGAAGCCGAGAGGGAAGAAAGGGACAAGCAGCGTGCCCATGAACTCGCAATGCTGCAACAGAGTGGCCCTTCGCCTCCACCTGCCCCCCAGGGAATGAGTGCCTTCAGCCAGGCTATCGCCTGCATGCCAAAGTGGACGGAGGCCGAGCCCGAGGTGTGGCTCGACAGCGCCGAGACAGTGTTAAAGGCCTGCCCCCTGAGTGCCGCCGAACTCTCCCTGGTGTTGGGCAAGTTCCTTGGAGGGAAGGCCCTGATTGCCTACAGGGCCCTCCCGCCGGAGGAGCAGGAAAATTGGGAGGTCGTACGCCAGACTATTGCCAAGGCGTACGAGATAACCCCTGAACGCTGGAGGAGGCGCTGGCGAGGGCAAGTGAAGGAGGCCAATCAAACCTGGGCAGACTGGGCCTACCAGTCCGAGCGTGCCCAGTGCCAAATGGTTCGAGGCCGTGGGGTTACGACCCTCAACGATGCCATCGAACAAATACAAAAGAGAACTTCCTACTCTACACCCCGCCGGCCCTCGCCACGCACATCGCCGAGAAGGAGCCCCCACCTTAGCTGATTGCTGCCGAATAGCGGATCTATGGGACACCCATCACCCCCAGGAGAGCTCCCTGCAGCGCAAAATTACGCCACCTGCCTTCCTTTCGGGTGCCCCTCCGCCGAAGAATGGGCAATCACAGAAGCCCGTTGTGTGCGGGTTCTGTAAAAAGATCGGGCATGCCAAGGAGCAATGCCGCAGTAAACCACCCGCGTCTCTCTCCCCCGGACAGCCCCCTAATAAGTCGCCTGCACCCTCTGCCGGGGCAGTGCGAAGAGATTTCAGCCAAACCTTTTGCACGGCGTGCAAGGTTTATGGCCACTCTTCCTCATGGGCAAAATGCCCTAGAAATAATAAGGCAGGAACTCCCGCCGTCGCCCTGGCAGTAACGAATCCCGAGTCCTTAGGCCCTCCTGCCGAGGGTCCCATCTATGTGGCACCTCCTCGAGGTAAATACTCAGCACGCCAGGTCAAGGCATTTGACGACTCTGGCGCATAAATTTCCCTCATAAGGAGGACAAAGTTCCCTATGGAGCTATAATTGACCGACGCAAGCTCGTCACCATTGAGGGCATTAACGATTTTAAATGATCCTCCCTACGGTCCAACTGAGGTCACCCGACCCCACAGAGCCAGGACCCTTCGTCTCGCCAGTAGCGAAACACATTCAGGAGACTATGACGTCCTCCTGGGCCAAGACTTTGCGTCCCCTTTCAAGCCACAACCATTACGGGGTCCCCATCCCCCAATAAATCATCCAAATCCGAGTCCAGTGCCCGGCACGGCATCAGTGCCAGTGCCGAGGCCTCAGCCAGATCTCCCTTCAGGAGAATCTCGGCCTTCAACTCCTCTGCCAGTGCCCCTTAGGCGCACTGAGCAGTGCCAGTCTCCGTCCGTCCAGACAGACGAGACCACCACCCCATCGCCACCAGCACCAGTGCCAATGTCAGTGCCTGAGCTGGTCACCCCTGCAAGCAAGTCGACCCCGCCCCTCCGGCCGTCCCCTCTCTCTCGCTGCCGCCGCCGCAGATTCCTCCGCGAGTCATGATTCTGCCCGCCTTCCTGGGCGATGAACTCTGCGATCTGCGCCGGTTAATGTCCGAGATGGCGAACAAAATTCCTGGGTCAGTTGTCGCAGCAGCTGACCCAGATGGCACCCTTTCCCGCCCTTTGGCCTCGGGCCCTCCGATTCCCCGGCCAAGGACAACGGTCCAAGGAGGAGAGGTTCGCGGCGGAGTTACCACGGGTGTGGGCGATCGCAGGTAGTCCACAAGGAGCCCCGAGCTCTTCTGGCCCCTGTGCAAACTTGGCATAGGGCCCCCTTCTTCATCTTTGAACGTCTTGGCACCTTTCATCCAGGAGAGGATGCCAAGGCCTTCCACTATCCTCTTCCTTTCCTTTGGAATTTCTATCCCTCATCCTTCTCTATCGATCTTTCCTTCACACTTTCCCTTACTTACCACCGCAAGCGGCAGTTAATATATGGGATATCATCCCCTTTAAAATGCATAAATCATTTTATTTTGAAGCAGTAAGAGAGACAGAGTGGGAAGTGGCACGCCCTTACGCCCGTCCTTTGGCACGAGGCAGATGTGTCAGCTCTTCCTGAAGGGGTCGCGCCCTTTGGGTTTCTTTTCCCCGCCCTTGGGCTGAGAGTTAGCTCTGACCGTCGTCTGTTGGCGACGGAAGTTAGATAAAGAAGTAAATCATAAATACTTAACTCTGTTATCCTTCATTTTCTACGTATATTATTTACTTTTGCATTTAATCTTTTCTTTTTTTTTTTAACGAATCTTGAGTCACAAGACTGCTGCCCTTACGAATTTTAACGTTGCCTTTTTAATCACCGCGGTGTGGCCCGCCCTTTAGTATGAAGTAATATCCTTCGTTGTTGTTCTGTGTAGTTTCCTTTTTTTATTTACATTTTTTTTTGTTGAGTTATTCCTGTGGAGAATGTTAGCCCTGTCCATTTTCCCCTTCATTTGTTTATCCTCCCATTCATACGTCGAGTAGTCTATTTATAACTTACACCCAAGTTGTAAGCTGCAGACGTAAAAATTTAGCGTCGTTTAAGTTGGCGAATTAAAACCCGCGAATAATCTCTTTGCCTCACAGCTGTCAAGTTCTTGTCCCTTCAGATTAGCGTTCGTGGGAAATATTAGTTAGGCTCGTCGAGCTTATGAACCGTGGGAGGTCGATTGAAAAGAAGAATTGAATTCTATTATTACAATTTTGGTAAAGGGGATATTATTTAATACCTACAATGTATTGTCACGAATGCCGCCTCTTCAAGGCACAACTAATAGCATGCCTGTAATTCCAGGATAGCATTAAGGAATCAGTGGGTTTACATTTGTTTCCTTTTAAATTCTGCCTTGTATGTTTTATTTTGTTGTTGTTATTTTGAAATTTTGAAGTGTTCTTTGTTTATTTTCTTTTGAGCGCCTTATTACCCCAGTAAAGTAAATCAAATAAAGAATGGGTAGAAACAGTACTTAGGAAGTATTTAAGCAATAATTAATTTGCAAACAAGTTCACCCTTTTATTGTATATTCTAAATTGCACTCTGCTCCTAAAGTAAACCTTCAGTTTGTTATTGATTAGTGTGGCATCAGAGTTTTACAAATAAAGTAAAGTAAAGGTTGTAGCAAAGCAAAAGATAGAATAAAGTCGAACGTTTTCTTCGCTCATTTTTGCTGTTGTCAATATTCGCACCCGTTTATAGGTGTGAATATTATCTTGCCAGGGGAGCTGTAAAGAGTAGCGCCAAAATACGCTATGAAACTGTTCTCCTTTCCTGCTTTGGGTTGGTTTGAACCTTTGAAGGTCGGGGTATAATAATTAGGTTAGTTTGAACCAGTCAGAAATATAATAGTTTGGGGACAGTAATCTGGCTTTGCACTGTTTTCTTTGGTACAGGAAGTAAGATCGTTTTCTATGATATATCCGCGTGGCGACCTGGGTCAGGACATCGCCCCCCTACCCCTGTCCAGAAGCAATAAAAGGTCAGGGCCAGGACAGCTCTTTCTCACACGCGCCCGTCGCTAGTTTAAGCCGAGCAGTCACGCCTCTGCAGGCCTTTGCCCCTGCCCTCCTCTTCCACTCGCCGCCACGTGGATCCCATCGCCGCCCTGTGTGCCCCGTGTTCCATTCCACGTGGCCTTAGAAGACTGCAAGGGGGATTGCAAGTCTCTCAAACGCGAGCTGACATTAAACGGCGGCCTTTTCATCATCCCAAGGGCGCCCTTTTCCGCCCCAATCTACGACTTGAAGAAATACCTTGGTGAGGAGGCCCCTTTGTCCACGCTCCCACACGTGGTTCTCGGCAGAAGACGTCGTCATCCCTACGCCCCTACAAATGTGGTAATGTACCCAAAATCGAGTTGCTAGTCACGATTACTTAGCCCTTTGCACTTTATTAATTTCTGGGCCTATAACTTTGTGTTCCCTGATATTCCTTGGTTCAAGCCAGGCCCACGTGTTCACAGCTTTTTCCTCTGAGTCACAAGTAACGCCTCGGGAGTCCTTTGGCGCCTTCAGTGCACCCCGAGTAATTCAATCCCCAAATTCCAGCATTAGATGTGTAACGTGGGTCCAAATATCGTTTCAGAAAGACGCCTGTAGCAGAATTATCCTTGGTCCGTGTTCCTGGCATTCCCAAGCTCCCCCTTCGGAGGACTTCTGCAGCAGTAATTTACCGTGTTTTCAGTTAATTTTCTTTTGACCTTGTGTGCTATCAAATATAACTATTTTTATATCCACGTGTTTCACGCACTTCCCCTAGTGAAGAGCCCTCCGCTCCGTGTACTTCTTTTTTTTTTTGTGTTTTATATGTCCTGGGTATCTTACAAGGCCATTTTCGAGTAAAGTAATAATTGTGGAGTCATAAGATCCACCTGCACCAGGAAACATATAAATATATATATATATATATATATATATATATATATATATATATATATATATATATATATATATATATATATATATATATATATATATATATATATATATATATATATATATATATATATATATATATATATATATATATATATATATATATATATATATATATATATGTGTGTGTGTGTGTGTGTGTATATATATATATAATTGCAGTTAGAGTAATAAGTTTTCATCAATTAAACAGTGCATCGGGGTCCAATTTCCTATATCGACGCGTTACAATACTAATTGAGTGCGCCATCATCAAGTTGCTTTTATAATTACAAATGTAAAATATTTATGCAGCCAAAGTTGAAGTGGGCTAAGTATTGAGGTGTCCCTCTGATCAGAATCAATTAAATGCAACTCTGAATTTTTATTCTGGAATACATAACTTCCCAGTAATTGGGAACAGGCTTTGAAATGCCGAGTTAAACAACTAGGGTTCAAAATAATGTCGTGGCCACCACTGCACCCGATAAACCCCAACTCCTCATTTCGGTTTGAAGCATTTCGTTTTATTTGGTCTGCGTCAGAAAATTTGATGCGTGGCATTGGGGTGTATATATATACATGCATATATATGCTAATATATATAATTTTATATATGCCTATATATATACATATATGTATTTGTATATATATATGTATATATATATATACATGTATATATATATATATATATATATATATATATATATATATATATATATATATATATATATATATATATATATATATATATATATATATATATATTTTTACGTTTTTCCGTAAAACAGTTTGAAAATAGGCTCTGTGAGACAGGTAGCAACAATTTAAAGTAATTTAGCCTTGTGATTCTGACTTCGTGGGTACTGGGAAAACGTAAAAAAAAAGAGGAAAACAAAGGAGAATTTCATATGAGCATAGGGCTCTGGTTACTGAGGAAATATTACGTAAAACACGTGGGCACATTTAAAGTAGTGTATTTACATAAATGACATTAGTACGGGAAAGAGGAACTCAGTAGATTGAATGAAACTGGGGAATTCCAGCCACAGCCCGAGAAGCTTCCACGACGATAGGATCCCTCTGAAATGAGAGATATGCACATTATACGCCAGTAATGAAAATAGACAAAAGAATAATGAATTCGAAGCTGCACTGAGGGTGCCAAAGGAGTAATAAAGAATTAATACTGCCGATGCAAGAGGCGCACGGACATTAGACAAGGGAGATTTCTGGCTTTCTCTTTAAGAAAATATTACGAGACAAAAGCGTGACTGAAATGGGGCTCTTCCAGGGCACTTTACCTTAGCAGATTTTCCGAGGGCGCGTAGAAGGCGGTCCGTGGATGACTTGCGATTTCCGAGGACGAGTTTCTTCCACGTGGTGAGATGCAAGGGCTTCCGTAAAGGGGCAAGGCGATGGGGGACTCCTCGAAACTCCAAGCAATGGCGTGTGGGCTCGAGGAATACGGTCGAGGGGCACGAGGAGAAGTATACTTTGGGAAGGGCCACGTGGTTTGGATGCAAGGGCATCGGTGGGGCCAGGTGTTGAGGACGTCTTCACAAGTTCACTCCATATCTTCCAGCCCGCGTGTGTCTGGGACCTCGTGGGCTTTTTGCCTTTTATCCCCTCCTTTGGGGCAGGGGTGCGCCCAACACAGATGCTTTGACTCATTGCACCTGCTGCCCGCAGGGGAGGTTTTGGCCTGTAGGAGAAACGCCCAAGCCAGATTACTTTTGCCTCGAAGGAAAGATCTTTATCAAAAATGGGAGCGCCTTTAATCTTTTAAACCCTTGTTTTTAAGTCGATAGACAGATGGTCTATCGATCGGCCGGCTGGCAGTAAATGAACAACCAACAACAACAAAGGAGGGGGGGAGGGGAGGTAATTTGCTAGCGAATTCTTGCTAATCATAATACCTCCCCATACAAGATGATGTACATACCTCCTTCGGGTGTGTACATCGATATTCAAGAATGAGCGGCAAATGCTTTACGTTACTCTACATTCTGCCTTGCAATGAACTTTACTCCTAAGGGTTTTATGAAGCTGAGACATTACTTTTAATAACACATTGGGACAATTTTCGTTAACAGAACGCAAAGTGTTTTAAACACTTGCAAAAGAATAATTACTTTAGATTTGGTTACCCACTGTAACTTTATAAAGTGACTCGAACAATTGTGAATTAATTAAGATTATAGGACCACGTATATGAGGCTATGGCCAACAAATGAAAAGAAATGGTTATTGTTCAAGAATTAAAATACACGGTTACTTAATTTTAGATAAAATGCATGCGGTTAGTACAATCTGCCTTGAAGAGGCTGTGTAAATGAAAAACAGCGTTTATTTTTGTAAATGACATCCCCTTTTACGCGATACTGTAATGACTATACATATTCGCATTGATAATTTATCTTCGTTTTAACGTACTTGGCTCAGCTATCGTTCAACGCGAGCTGAGGGATGACCCACACACCGGAATTTGACAGTCGTGTGCGGGCGAGAGTATTCATGAGGTTTTAATTCGCTAACCTTAAACTACGCTAATTTTATGCGTCTACTGCCAACTCAATGTTATGACGGGGCGAGCAGACAAAAGATGTGGGGTAGGACAAACAGCGATCTTGGAAGGAATGGAAGGGGGAAAAGGGATAATAATAACAAAAGGAAAATTACCAAGACGTTACGAATGAAACTTGACCGCATATGAAAGGCGGGACACGTCCCTCAGAGCTTACAAAAGGGGCATTTAAATCACAAGGGCAAGAGTTTATGACTCGATTTTTAAAATAAAGATAAATAAATGACTAAAAGAAAGTAAATGATATTGGCAGAAGAGCTAAGGGAAAAAGAGTGAGGGTTTTATTGTGTTAGGCGGGAATTTGTTTTCCTTCGCCTATAAATTACGGCCCGGACTATCACTTCAGTCCCAGGGCGAGGAAAGTGCACCCGAAGGGCGCGACTCCTTCAGGAGGGGCTGACACGCACGCCCGGTGCCAAGGTGTGGGCGCAAGGGCGTGCCACTTCTCACTCTGTTATTCTTAATGACTTGTACATTGTGTGGGGAATGGTATCCCGTATTTTAATTGCCTCTTGTGGGGATAATTTAAGGGAAGATTAATAGAAGGTGATAAGAGATAGAAGTTCCTGAGGAACGGAGGAAGATAGAGGAGGGTCTGACGTTCCTTTCTGGATTAGGGGTGCCAAGACCTTCGAAAGAGGAAATGGTGGCACAGGTGCCATGGGAGCTCTAGAGCTCTTTGTAAATTACCTGGAATGTCCCACGCCCGTGGTAATTTCGCCTCGAGCCTTTCTTAATGAGACAGTCGTCCTCGGCCGGGAAGCGGAGGGCCCGCGACCGGAGGGCGGCACGGAGTACCACCTGGGCCTGCTGATGCGACAGCTGACGCAGGAGTGTTCCGTCGCGGGTTCTACCATGATCCGTCGCGGCTCTTGTAGTTCATCGGCCAAGTGAGATATGGCAGAATCCTGACTTGCAATTGCGTCGGCGACGGGCTGAGGCAGAGAGGAGGCGGTCGGGGTGGCGTGAGCGGCTCGCAGGTAACGATGACCAGCTCAGGCACGGGTTGCGAGGCCGCACCTGCAGGTGAGCTTCCGCGGTGGTCGGGAGGAACCGTCTCTCTGACCGACGCTGGTAGCGGTGCCAGGCCGGGGGAAGAGAGGGGGTCCTGAGTTGGATCCCGTGAATGGAGATCGGCGTAGCGCTCTGGCGCTGGCACTAGGGCAGAGTCAGGCGCTATCAGAGGTTTCTTGGGCTCGTCGGTCAGGACGGACGAAGCTTGGCCCTGCTCGGGGCATGCAAGTGGCACCGGCAGGAATTTGGCATCTCCTGAGGGGAGATTTGATTGGGGCCCTGGCACTGGCACTGAGGCAGGGCCGGGCACTGGAATGGGATCGGGAACCGATCGAGGGGGCCACTGTACATTGTACTCAGGTGGCACTGGTGGGGACTGCACGTCCTTCTGGTACCCAGGGGGCGCCAGTCTTGGCTGAGGGAGAAGCGGGGAGGATTACTCGCGCCCGCGGGAATGATTCGGGAATGTGGACCCCTAGATTGTCGTGATTTCGGCAGGGACTGGAAGTCCTGTCCCAGGATGACGTCATAGCCTCCGGGGAGATGGCTTGCTACTGCAAGATTGCAAATTTTGGATTGGTGAGGTCTTGTGACTCTCAATTGGACCGTAGGGAGTATCATTTTAAATTGATTTATTCCCTCGATCGTGACGAGTTTTCGTCTATTGACGATAGCTCCGTAGGGAACTCTGTCCCTCCGGATGAGGGAGATTTGTGCGCCCGAGTCCTCGAAAGCAGTGACTTCGGCGCGGGCTCGCTACCTCGTGGAGGGGCCACGTATACAGGCCCTTCGGCGGGAGGGCCTAATGACTTGGGATCTGTGACGGCCAAGGCGACGGTGGGAGTAGTTGATTTGTTATTGCGTGGGCATTTTGCCCATGCGGGAGAATGGCCATAAACCTTGCACGCCGTGCAAAAGGTCTGGCTAAAGTCTTTCCGCGCTGCCCCTGTGGAGGGCGCAGGCGAGTTATTTGTCGGTTTTCCGGGAGAGAGAGCCGGTTTCTTGTTCCGGCACTGTTCGGAGGAATGCCCCGTTTTCTTGCAATAATGGCAAGTTAGGGGCTTGCCCGAGTTCCCATTTTTGTTGGAATTTGAACCTCCGAGGAGGGACGGGGATTTATCTTCCGCCCCATGGATCCTTCTTGAGGGTGGTGAGTTTCCACATATCTCAAACTATTCGCAACACTCGGTGAGTGTTGCTGGGGCTTTTTCCACTATATGAGTGGCGAGGGCAGGAGGGGCGTAGCGCAGGAAATGCTCGAATTTAAACCGCCGAGTACCTCGGCGGTGTTAGTGGCTCCTTCGAATCGAGCCATTTTGTCAACGCCCGCTCCGAATGGTACGCCCAATCGGACCAAGTCTGGCCTGCTTCTCTGGGCTGCTCTCTCCAACGTCTCCTCCACCGCTCGGGGTAATCTCGTACGCCTTCGTAACTGCTTGGCGTACGGCTTCCCAGTTTCCCGATCGTCTGCGGGAAGGGCGTGGTAGGCAACGAGGGCCTTTCCGCCCAGGAATTTAGTGAGAACAAGGGAGAGTTCCGCGGGGAGAGATCGCAGCACTCCAGGACTCGTTCGGCCCTTTCAAGCCATACTTCTGGTTCGGACTCGGTCCATTTTGGCATGAACGAGTGAGCTTGGCTGAGGGCACTCATCCCCGGCAGCAGCGGGGGGGTGGCGGGCTGTCGTTCTAGCATCTGGAGCTCGTGGGCGTTCTGTCGCTCTCGATCTTCCCATTCTCGTTCCTCCCTTTCTCTTGTTCGATTCTCCTCTCTCCTCTCGTTGTTCTTGGGCAATTCTGTTCCCTCTCTCTCTTCTCACGTTCTTTATCCTTCTCTGCTGCTTCTTTTTCGTTGTTCTTGAGCGATTCTTCTCTCTCCTCTCGTTGTTCTTGGGCAATTCGTTCCCTCTCTCTCTCTCTGCACGTTCTCTTTCTCTCTCTCTCTCTCTTCACGTTCTCTTGCTCTCCCGCCTTGGCATCGTCCACTTCTTGAACCCATGCTCTCAGATCTTGCCCGATAGTCCCATGTCCTTCCCAGCGGACATGTAGAATTTGAAATCCTCGTTTTGTTGGGCTCTGGTATTAGCCATCTTGAAATAATGGGGATAGATATGTCTGAATAGACCCAGGTTGTCTGAAAAGACTCAATTGCAGAATCTGAAACACTCAATTGTTCAGACTGCAGGAGAATGGATCTGTCCAATAAGACAGTTGATTAGTAAGTCTGAGGAGACTTTTTGTTAAAATTGGATGTGTCTTGGAAAGACGTGGTTGTTCTTAACGAACGAATTTTTAATATGTGTCTCGAAGACGTAGTTGGATTTTGTCACGCTCGGACTTGGCCGGCTGTAGCGTGAAGTTAAGGAGTTGTTCTAACGAACTAGAATGATCAGTCCCGTAAGGGCTTAGATGTGTGTGAACTACACTATATAATGTCTCAAAAGGACTTAATTTTGGGTTCCCGCAGGAATGAGAAATTCTCGCCACGTGAGACGTAGAATTTTTGTATGAGTCTCTGAGGACTGGAATTTGGAGAAATTCTCGCCACGTGCGACGTAGAATTTTAGGAGTCTCTGAGGACTGGAGTTTGGAGGAATTCTCGCCACGTGCGACGTAGAATTTTAGGAGTCTCTAAGGACTGGAATTTGGAGAAATTCTCACGCATGCGACGTAGAATTTTAGGAGTCTCTGAGGACTGGAATTTGGAGAAATTCTCGCCACGTGCGACGTAGAATTTTAGGAGTCTCTGAGGACTGGAATTTGGAGAAATTCTCGCCACGTGCGACGTAGAATTTTAGGAGTCTCTGAGGACTGGAATTTGGAGAAATTCTCGCCACGTGCGACGTAGAATTTTAGGAGTCTCTGAGGACTGGAATTTGGAGAAATTCTCGCCACGTGCGACGTAAATTTTAGGAGTCTCTGAGGACTGGAATTTGGAGAAATTCTCGCCACGTGCGACGTAAAATTTTAGGAGTCACGTAGGACTTGGAATTTGTGGAATTTGGAGGAATTCTCGCCACGTGCGACGTAGAATTTTAGGAGTCACTTAGGACTTGAATTACGATTCGTCCCTTAGGACTTAGAAATTACTAACGGGAAACCCAAAGAAAAATGTATGCTGGGAAATGAATGGGGAAAAAAAAAAAAAATGCTACACACGCGGGCATGGGCGGGGGTGGGGTGCAGGTCGTTTGGCCAACACCGGAGGTATTTTTAGATTCTGGGTGAATGAACCCGTATATTTATATACCGTCTGGGATTCCGGGGAATTTCCCAGTCGTCTGAGAGGATAACAGTACAACGGCCTAGTAATTTTCCCTATAAGCGGAGTTTAAATTTCGCTTTCCTAACACCTAACTCGAATTCTAACTACACTGAGAGAATTTTCAGCAATGCAAGCTGACTTCGTCGTGTCCCACGTGGGAATTTATTCGCGCCTAAATAACAGTTCGCTAATTCGAAATGCGAAGTAAAAGTTATCACAGAGGAATTTCTTTCGCACTATTCCTCGAAGCAAGAATATGGCAAAGATTTTAACACAGAGAATTTTCGCACTATTCCTCGAAGCAAAAGATATGGCAAAGATTTTAACACAGAGGAATTCCACTATTCCTCGAAGCAAAGGATGGTTAGCACTGGTTATTTCCTAACTACCTATCCTGAAAGGCATGCATTAACGAATCTAATACGGCGGTTCTTTTCTCTCAGTGATTACATGCGTCCCTATTTCTAATTCCTAGGAACAGTCACGATTGTAAAAAGGTTTTGCTAAGATTAACACATTACTTACGTGGAATTTTCTGGATCTGTGTGCTGGTTTTACACAAAAGGTTCGTAATTGTCTCGTACCCAGCTTAGCTTTGCTAATAGCTGATCTGGCAAGTTGCAAATGCAATAAAGCAACACTAGGGAACTGCAACTGCAAAACGAGATCTATGGCCAGGTCGCCATTTTTACGTTTTTTTCCGTGGTTTTAGTTTGAAATATGCTCTGTGAGACAGGTAGCAACAATTTAAAGTAATTTAGCCTTGTGATTCTGACTTCGTGGGTACGGGAAAACGTAAAAAAGAGGAAAACAAAAGGAGAATTTCATATGAGCATAGGGCTCTGGTTACTGAGGGAAATATTACGTAAAACACGTGGGCACATTTAAAGTAGTGTATTTACATAAATGACATTAGTACGGGAAAGAGGAACTCAGTAGATTGAATGAAACTGACCAGCCACAGCCCGAGAAGCTTCCACGATAGGATCCCTCTGAAATGAGAGGTATGCACATTATACGCCAGTAATGAAAATAGACAAAAGAATAATGAATTCGAAGCTGCACTGAGGGTGCCAAAGGAGTAATAAAGAATTAATACTGCCGATGCAAGAGGCGCACGGACATTAGACAAGGGAGATTTCTGGCTTTCTCTTTAAGAAAATATTACGAGACAAAAGCGTGACTGAAATGGGGCTCTCCCAGGGCACTTTACCTTAGCAGATTTTCCGAGGGCGCGTAAAGGCGGTCCGTGGATGACTTGCGATTTCCGAGGACAGTTTCTTCCACGTGGTGAGATGCAAGGGCTTCCGTAAAGCGGCAAGCGATGGGGACTCCTCTCTCAAAGCAATGGCGTGTGGGTCCGTGCCCCGTTTCAGAATCACAAGGCTAAATTACTTTAAATTGTTGCTACCTGTCTCAGATTCCTGAAAAACGTAAAAAAAGAGGAAAACAAAAGGAGAATTTCATATGAGCATAGGGCTCTGGTTACTGAGGAAATATTACGTAAAACACGTGGGCACATTTAAAGTAGTGTATTTACATAAATGACATTAGTATTGCGGGAAAGAGGAACTCAGTAGATTGAATGAAACTGGGGAATTCCAGCCACAGTTACTTTTGCTTCCACGATAGGATCCCTCTGAAATGAGAGATATGCACATTATACGCCAGTAATGAAAATAGACAAAAGAATAATGAATTCGAAGCTGCACTGAGGGTGCCAAAGGAGTAATAAAAAATTAATACTGCCGATGCAAGAGGCGCACGGACATTAGACAAGGAGATTTCTGGCTTTCTCTTTAAGAAAATATTACGAGACAAAAGCGTGACTGAAATGGGGCTCTTCCAGGGCACTTTACCTTAGCAGATTTTCCGAGGGCGTGTAGAAGGCGGTCCGTGGATGACTTGCGATTTCCGAGGACGAGTTTCTTCCACGTGGTGAGATGCAAGGGCTTCCGTAAAGCGGCAAGGCGATGGGGACTCCTCGAAACTCCAAGCAATGGCGTGTGGGCTCGAGGAATACGGTCGAGGGGCACGAGGAGAAGTATACTTTGGGAAGGGCCACGTGGTTTTTTTTTTTTTTCTGGATGCAAGGGCATCGGTGGGGCCAGGTGTTGAGGACGTCTTCACAAGTTCACTCCATATCTTCCAGCCCGCGTGTGTCTGGGACCTCGTGGGCTTTTTGCCTTTATCCCCTCCTTTGGGGCAGGGGTGCGCCCAACACAGATGCTTTGACTCATTGCACCTGCTGCCCGCAGAGGTTTTGGCCTGTAGGAGAAACGCCCAAAAAAGATTACTTTTGCCTCGAAGGAAAGATCTTTATCAAAAATGGGAGCGCCTTTAATCTTTTAACCCTTGTTTTTAAGTCGATAGACAGATGGTCTATCGATCGGCCGGCTGGCAGTAAATGAACAACCAACAACAACAAAGGAGGGGGGGGAGGTAATTTGCTAGCGAATTCTTGCTAATCATAATAATATATATATATAATACGTCAACGTGCGATGCCATATTCAGTTTACTATGCACCCCAGTTTATTGTGTGGCTGGTGGTGCCTTTGTAATGAAAAACGGCATAATTTCGATGCGCTCAGCTTACCAATCATTTGCTCTGTTTTTAACTGGAAAAAATGTTAAAGTTTTCTTTCCAGTGGAACCCAGGCAAGACTTATTGTATCCTTTGTATCCTGACGAGTATACGCCAGTATCCACTATTATCTGCCTTTTCAAGTCATGGAATGTCTTGCGTATAAAACCAATAAATAACTAGCAAGTCTTTTTCCCCCATGATAAAACATTGCATATATAATAAGCACTAATAATTGCCCAGCAATGGTGTTTGCAGCATCCCTTCGGCCCTTCGCTGCACCCTTCCACGTTTTAGCCTTTTCCTCTTTTTCTTCGGTCTTGTCGTCCAACTTCTCTTATCTTTACTCTCTCAGATCCCAGTATTTCATCTCAGTTATTTTCTGGAGCTCTTTATCTCGCTGTCCAACCGCTCCAACTCCCTCTTTTCAATCTCTTTTAGGCGCTGGATGGCCGAAAGTTCCCACCAGTGCTTGGCTTGACCGCCTCAATTTCATGAACCAAATCAAATCGAGTCAGCCACGAGGCTACTTTTGAGTCTCTGTCTTTCAAACAGGCACAGGGTCCTGCTCCCTGGATTTCTCACAGCTAGCTTTGGCCCAGATGAGAGCTACGTCAGTATGTTGTTCTCCTTCATGAGTGTATTTCATCCAGTTATCCATTATTCATTTTCATACATCATTTCACTTTCGGACGTGGCCCGCCTGTGCTTTTCAGTGGAAGTATACAGTCAGTTATGCACAAAAGCACTACCTGCTGCTTTGATTTTCCCGTTTCCCACTGGCTGTGGAAGTCATTTGAAAAGCAGCTGCACACATTCAGAGGAAATAAGCAGCTCCACACATTCAGAGGAAATAAGCAGCTGCACACATCAGAGGAAATAAGCAACTGCACACATTCAGAAGAAATAAGTTGCTGCACAAATTCAAAGGAAATAATCATCTGCACACATTCAGAGGAAATAAGCAGCTGCACACATTCAAAGGAAATAAGCAGCTGCACACATTCAGAGGAAATAAGCAGCTGCACACATTCAGAGGAAATAAGCAGCTGCACACGTTCAGAGGAAATAAGCAGCTGCACACATTCAGAGGAATCAAAGGATATAAGCAGCTGCACACATTCAGAGAAAATCAAACGTAGCTGCACGCATTCAAAGAAATAAGCAAACTCATCAAAAATAAGCAGCTAAACATCACACGTTCAGAGTCAATTCAGCACAAATCAGCAGGATATAAGCAGCTGCACACATTCAGAGAAAATAAGCAGCTGACACATTCAAAGAAATAAGCAGCTGCAAACATTCAGAGGAAAACAACAAGAGCTGCAATCATTTGTTTGCAGAAATATAGCTGCACACATTCAGAGGAAATAAGCAGCTGCACACATTCAGAGGAAATAAGCAGCTGCACACATTCAGAGGAAATAAGCAGCTGCACACATTCAGAGGAATAAGCAGCTGCACACATTCAGAGGAAATAAGCAGCTGCACACATTCAGAGAAAATAAGCAGCTGCACACATTCAAAGGAAATAAGCAGCTGCACACATTCAGAGGAAATAAGCAGCTGCAATTTTTTAGAGGAAATAAGCAGCTGCATCAGAAAAGAAAAGCTGCACACATTCAGAGGAAATAAGCAGCTGCACACATTCAAAGGAAATAAGCAGCAATCGAAGCCTTGGGTCGTGAAGAACTGCCCAGTTAGCAATCACGGGAAGGACATCCCGTCACATCACATATCTGCTGTCGAGTTGATATAAGGACTATATTACTAGACTGATGTCCCTACGGAATTTGTTTCATTCCTTCCCTAGAGAATCTCTCAATAGCCAATCGCCATAAACTCATCAAACATTAGGGGGAAGGGGCTTCGATTCTCTCGAATCTGGGAATTGAAGATCAGGTAATTGGGATCAGATTCATTGTCTGCCATGTTGGCTGATGTTCCTTCAGTGTCGAGAATATTTGTAAATATTTGTCTCTTCATTTCTTTACTTTCATCTTTGACCGGATTTTTGGTCGAACTGTTTGTAATTTCGAGTTGCAATAAGAGCATGCCATCAAACAACAAAGAAGATAGGTGCTCTGAGAGAGAGGTAAAGTAAGTAAGTATACCTTAGTTTAACCAGACCACTGAGCTGCTTAACAGCTCTCCTAGAGAGGGCTGGCCCGAAGGATATAGATTTATTTTTACTGGATTGAACCAATTGGTTTCAAGCAACGGGATCACAGCTTCTTGAATGAACACATTAACCGAAATTTCTATCACCAGAAATAAATTCAAAGAGAGAGAGAGAGAGAGAGAGAGAGAGAGAGAGAGAGAGAGAGAGAGAGAGAGAGAGAGAGATTTTCAGAACATCCTTAGTCTTTCTCTGGAATAAAATGACCAAGAAAGTAAACTTAATTTTAACAATTTGGTTTGCAAATGGATTATAATCACACGTGTTGTGCATATGTGTAAATATTTTTAATGGCAGTGAATAAAAAAAAAAACATTTTGACAACGACGGAAGCTATAAAAAGCCATGGAATACACGACTCAAGTCCTTAAAAGTTCAATAACGGAGTTTTTCGCTTCAATAGTCAATAGAAGTGAAACGAAAAGAGACGAACAAATGAATTTCAGAAACATTTCCAGCGCGTTTTCGAGCGCTTGCAAAACAACCGGTTGGGAGGAATTGGTTCCTCCTCCCGTTTATTGTTTTGTTGTTCTTCCTCACTTTGCGCCATCCGCGTGACCAAACATCCGTCCGTTCCTGGAACGTTTCCAGAAGCAGTTCCAGACTTTTCATGTTCTGCTCTGTACGTCGTTCTACAATGGTTCGAATCCTTGCCTGCGTGGAAGCACTTATCAACTATAACTCCCCTTGAGTGCAAGTTGTTCAGAAGGTGTTCGGAACTAAATATGAAACGATAATATTCGCGTATAAATAACTCACTTGTTTAGAAGTGACAAAAATTCTTTCAATATGTTTAAGTATTCTACGAACTTTTTCCACGTATGAGGCCAAGTACCTTAATTATAACTTCGTTGAGAAGAAACCCCATTCATAAGAACTGGCTGAATGACACCTACCCACCCAAACGTAAATGAAAATTATGAATGAACGACTTTTTACGCTCTACTATCAGCCTCCTTTTCACTGGCACCGTCCGAAAGCAGTTAAACTGAAGAGAAGGATAATTTCCTGAAGAAACTAAGAGACCTCGGGGAACAGTAAAGCGTTTGACGAACGCTTTCTTAACAAGACTGCCCTCCATAATAAAAACATTTTATGACACTCTGGGTGAAAATTTAAGACAGGAGAGATGTTGTCGTAATAGATTTATTGAAAATTCGCCGTAGAGGAAAAATAGGCATCCTGAGGTTTTTAAACGGTTTCGTACAAACGCTGAGCAGAATTCATTTTTAAATTATTTTTAAATTATTTTTATTCTTCATCATGAATTTTTTTTTTCTATCGACGCTGTTGATGATATTATTTTTCTTTTGTATATGAAAAAATTAAACATAATGTCTTGTGATAAATTTTGTTCATGAGACCGTTTGTTTGACCTATCAGTGGGCTTTCTGGTGGCTTGTATTGCAGAGCTAGCGTTTCACATTTAACAGTGGTAGCGCTGCCGCTACCTGTCCTAACTTATTCAGTCGCATCGCTTACTAAATCATGAAATATATGTGTTTATATATAGGTATATACATATACATTTATATATATACATATATCATGAAATATATATATATATATATATATATATATATATATATATATATATATATATATATATATATATATATTGATATATATATATATATATATATATATATATATATATATATATATATATATATATATATATATATATATATATATATATATATATATATATATATATATATATATATATATATATATATATATATATATATATATATTATTTAGCCTCTTCTATTAATAGATATATCCTTATATAGTGATATAAAGTGGATAGTGGATAACTGTCCCCTGACCTGCCTCCCTTTGTTTTACCAGCACTTAAGCGATCACAGAATTAGCAACATAACGAAATAAAATTTTTAGCTATTTTAAAAATAGCTAAAATTATACAAACAAATATATCGTGCTGTGGAGGTCGATTGATTATTATACTTCTCGAGTTTCCATCATGTATTAGTAATATGTAATTTCCAATTATGATAATTATACCTTTATATATATATATATATATATATATATATATATATATATATATATATATATATATATATATATATATATATGTATGTGTGTATGTGTCCAATGTCTATATAAATATATATACTGTATACCTAATCTATTACAAATATGCATCCTTACGCTACATAAATGGCAAAGTCAACTGAGGAAATCCATTCGCCAATTTTACCCTATTTCTTCTTCTTCTTCTTCTTCTTCTTCTTCTTCTTCTTCTTCTTCTTCTTCTTCTTCTTCTTCTTCTTCTTCTCGCGAGAACAATTAAGAGGAAGAAATATTTCTCCGGATTCTTTGCAGCTTTGTCATGACAAGAGAGAGTAATACATAAAGATTCCGCCAGCATCCTCCTCGCCCTCTCTCTCTCTCTCTCTCTCTGGGAAAGAGAAAAAGACTGCTTCAAGGGAAAGATATTAACCCAAGGGAAGAATTAATTATTCTTGTACTGTTTTAATAGTCTTGTCTTTTTGGGAACTGTGTCATTAAGCTTCTTCATGCTCTGAGAAATAGTAGAATTTCAACCACGCGTGAATTGAGGCGAGGGATTGAAGGCGGAATTCTGTTGAGCGTTCATTGCCTTTTGTTAAATAGAGAAAAAAAAGAAACTTTTGTGACACATCTCCTTCTGTAGATATTTATTTTAAATTACTCAACTTTATTATTATATATATATATAATATATATACTCGTATATACACACGTATATAAATATATACAAATATGTAATATACATATATACTTATATATACTTATATATAAATTTCTGATACATATATATAGAACACAGGTCTTTCAATTGGATATATATAATATATATAACAACCATATACATGTTAGTATATATATATTGCCTTTCATGTTGAAAAACCTCAATATGGGTCATTCAATCCAGATGTGAATTTACAATCACGTAGTGTATTATATATATATATATATATATATATATATATATATATATATATATATATATATATATATATATATATATATATATATATATATATATATATAAGTATTAAGGATATTGGGAGTCTAACTCTATGCATGGATAGGTTTCAAAAAGTTTGAGATTGTGAAAGGTTGGTAGTGCTGGGTTGTTTAAATACAAAAATTATGTGAAAGAGAAAGAGGTGATATTTCACGATCGCACGATTTAGCAAACCTGGCAACCTCTCTCTCTCTCTCTCTCTCTCTCTCTCTCTCTCTCTCTCTCTCTCTCTCTCTCAGGAAAAGAAAAACAATATTCACGTCCTTCTCCTTCATCGATATGACACCGGACCTGCATTCGGGAAAGCACGCTATGAATATTCGCCCGGATTAAACTTCTTCAATAGAGCTCCGAAGTTTATGTCATATTTTTTTTCCCCCCGCACTGAGCCATTAAACGACCCTGGGTTGAAAAACCTTTTTGTCGGGTGGGGATCAGCTCCGAAGCTTCGAAGTGTCTTCAAACTGATTCAAAGTAGGTTCGGGATAATGGAAGTTTTTCTAAAAACGGTAAATGAAGTATTATTGATTTTTCAGAGTTCGGTCGGATGTAAAGACTTTAATACAGTGCTTCATTAACCTCTCTCTCTCTCTCTCTCTCTCTCTCTCTCTCTCTCTCTCTCTCTCTCTCTATATATCTATCTCTATATATATATATATATATATATATATATATATATATATATATATATATATATATATATATATATATATATATATATATATATATATATATATATATATATATATATATATATATATATATATATATATATATATATATACATATATATATACATATATACACACATACATATACATACATACATACATACACATATATACATACATACATGCGTTCATATTACTTGTGTTAGGCTCCAGTATAACCGGGTGGTTTAGATTCCAGATTCTTAATTTACAAAGTACAAGCTTTCGTAGACATACAGTTTTTTTCATCAGGTACCAATGCATATATATATATATATATATATATATATATATATATATATATATATATATATATATATATATATATATATATATATATATATATATATATATATATATATATATATATATATATATATATATATATATTACATACATATATATCTACATACATATCTACAAGTGACTGATATCCAGTATTAAAATAATTAAGTTTTTTTAGCATTTCTTTAAAAGAGCACAAAAAGGTACAAACTCCGCTCTGAAAGAGATCTGTATCATAACCTCAATAATCCCCTGATAGTAAATCGGATTATGAACGGTTTTAGGCTGAAAATTCTGTTAAAAACTCATTTTGCAGATTATGTAAGGTACACATATACTGTAGCTCTGGGCCTCTGTAAGCATAAACAGATTTCCATCTAATATTTTCCTATTTTCATATATTCAATATTCTGTCTTATGAATTATTTAAAAAATACTTTTTTTAACATTCATTAGCTGCGTTATTCATTGTCATTAAATGAAGTCATATATTTGTTTTCTAATAACTGATCTCTTCTTTCTGGCTTTCCTCTTATCTTCTGGGACTTGTTTCAAATGAACACCCTTAATAATCTTTGGTAGCTTTTGAATTTCAGGTTAGTGGCCCTCAACCAACTCGGAAAGCTTGCGATTATTATTATTATTATATATATTGTATTATATACATATATATATAATATTATATATATATATATTTATATATATATATATATATATATATATATATATATATTCATATGTATATATATATGTATATATGTGTGTGTGCACATCTGTGTTTGTGTTTGCTTGCGCGCTCGCAATGGTTAGTTATAAGTATTGAACCTCCGAGCCTAAAATAGCAGGATTCCTGACATATAATATATTTAATTCACTTTCCTGTTAATTACATAACGTCGACTGCTTCCGTGCTCTTAAAAGTCATTCATCTTCTGGGGAGAGGTTAAAGAATAACAACTCGAGTTTAATTAGCTCGTTTCTACAGAAATCCAAAATTTTATTTCTTTATGGAGAAGTGCTCCGAAATAAAGCATCAGACAGATTTAAATGCTATTTTTATCCGTCATTTTACATTCTACGTGAGTTCAAATATTTATTTAATAAATATGAAATTGTATTTCATAAAGGTATTACTGTTTTTTGAAACTCTGTAAGGCTCCGTTGTAAAAATATGCATAAGTAAAATCTGATCTTATGTATTTGACTTATAGCTGAAATAAAGGACACAATCTATTAGATTTAATTCATCTAATGAATGTTTACTCTCGCCAGATTATCCTTACGATAAAGTTAAAGTTATTTTAGATACGTTAGCGTTCTGTTACTATTATTATTATTATTATTGTTATCATTATCATTATCCATGAGATGAGCCCCATTCACATGGAACAAGCCCACCAAAGGTACCAGTGACTGGAAATTCTAACTTCCAAAGAATATCATGGTGTTCATTAGAAAGAA
>NC_089749.1:59008080-59011513 GCF_040412425.1 Macrobrachium rosenbergii | reverse complement strand
TTTTAGAAATGAATCTCCTGGCCCAGACTCTTCAATAAACAACCTCTTGTGCGTGTGTACGTGTGTGTGTGTGTGTGTGTGTGTGTGTATGTGTATGCAGCCACACGTGTACACTTGACCCCTGAGGAGAGGGCAGAGCGAAAAAGACGCAAAGGAGAAGCGACATCGGATGAAATGGCGACACTTTTAGCCGTGAGAGAGAGAGAGAGAGAGAGAGAGAGAGAGAGAGAGAGAGAGAGAGAGAGAGAGAGGCGTTCGCCAGATCCGAAGTATCCGCTTATCGCTCGAGGCAGGGAGCCGATTTTAACGGCCGCTGTTATTCATTCCGGCCACCACCTTCGGTATCCGGTTAGATAACCTTTTAAGGATCAGGGATCCGGCTGAGTGTATCCGGTGATCATTTCTATTTTCTTCTTTTTAGTTTTCTGTAAAAGAAAACTATTGTGCCGGCGTTCGTCTGTCCGTCCGCACTTTTTTCTGTCCGTGGTTTATTCTGTCCGCGCTTTTTCTATCCTCACTTTTTCTGTCCGCACTTTTTTTTGTCCACACTTTTTCCGCCCGCCCTCAGATCTTAAAAAGTACTGAGGCTAGAGGGCTGCAAATTGGTAGTTGATCATCCACCTTCCAGTCATCAAACATACCAAATTGCAGCCCTCTAGACTCAGTAGTTTTTATTTTATATAAGGTTAAAGTTAGCCATAATCGTTCCTCTGGCAACGCTACAGAGTAGGCCACCACCGAGCCGTGGTTAATGTTTCATGGGCCGCGTCCCATACAGCATTATACCGAGACCATCGAAAGATAGATCTATTTTAAGTGGCCTGTTTTATACGCTGTATCGGCTGTACAGAAAACTCTTTGGCACTTTTATTACTTGTTGTATTTTAATGTTCGATTTTTTTTCGAATTGTTCTTATTGTCCCTTTAAATAGCTGATACGGATTTGACTCTTAGCTAATGCTTATTACTGCAACACATCAGTTTAGCGGACATCTGTACTTACCAACCAGCTGCCTTATTACGGTTATTCTTTAGTAACACCGCGACTTAAGGGATCTAGCTACTCATTATGGTTACTTTTTCCTAAGCTACTATTTTAGACGTGGTACATTAGATATTTCTCATATTTTGCATGTTAAGTGTAAAGTACAGCTTTCTTGAGGTTAGGAATTATGTGGAATTACTTTTAGCTATAAGATGCCTTCAGAATATTCAAGTCCATGATATATTATTATTATTATTATTATTATTATTATTATTATTATTATTATTATTATTATTATTCAGAAATGAAGATGAACCCTGTTCTTATGGAACAAGCCCACCACAGGGCCATTGACTTGAAAGTCAAGCTTCCAAAGAATGTGGTGTTCATTCGAAATAATGAGTTAGTTTTCAGTCCACGGACGATATTGCCCCTTGATAACCCAAGGCATTAGATAACAAACAATCTCATTAATGATTTTTATAGTTTATTTTATAGTAAATGTCAGGTATGCATATGTAGTGGAGAAGAATAGCTCTCATGCCTGGTCAGAGAACCATGGCAGTTTTAAATCAATAAGTAAAAACATATTCCATTAATGATTATTTGACTGACGGTTTCCTTTAAACAAAACGGACGAAACGGTCCTCTTATGGGCTCTGGAATCGCCTGGAACTCTGGGCCCACAAGAGGATGCTTGCATATCTCTGTCGGGACGTCACTGCTTGCTAAAGCACTTTTCACTTTCCTTAATGGGGCGCCGAGGCATCTTTGAAACTTCTGCTGCCGAAACTCTGTCGCGGGGGAAGAGATGGGCTGAACTCGGGCGCGCAAGAGATGAATGCGGTTTCCGCTTCCCAAATTGTCGGCATTCGTATCAAATGCCGCTATCTTTAGAGCAAGCTCATCAAATACCGTTATCTTAATAGCAGGCTCATCGAGGCATCTTTGGACTGTATAGCAGGCTCGTAAAATGCCGCTATCTTTATAGCGCGGGCGGAAATTCCGATATCTTAATAGGCTCGCCTTCAAGATGGTGGGCGGTTTCCGCTATCTTAAATTGTCGGATTCTCATCAAATGCCGCTATCTTTATAGCAAGCTCATCAAATGCCGCTATCTTTATAGCAAGCTCATCAAATTCGCTATCTTCCTGAGTGTATAGCAATCTCATCAAATTAATATTTTTCTTGTATAGCAAGCTCGTCAAATATCTTACAAATTCAAATCAAATTCCGCTATCTTTATAGCAGACTCATCAAATGCCGCCATCTTTATAGCAGGTTCATCAAGATTATACTTTCCTCCTGAGTGTTATAATCCTCTAGAGAAATTAATATTTTTTCTTGTATGTAATAAGCCTGTATACAAAGGATTTTGTATCAAATTCCTTTTTAAATTTTCAAAGGCATATATATATGATAATATATATATATACATATATATATATATATATATATATATATATATATATATATATATATATATGTATATATATATATATATATATATATATATATATATATATATATATATATATATATATATATATATATATATATATAGTTTATATATATAGTTTCCTTCAGTGCATGCCGAATAACACGTAGAGATATCTGGTGCATACGTGAACGCTGAAGTATGAAACTCAATTAACTCCTTCGAAATGAAACCAAATTGGAAGTTGTCAGTCTCCGAAAATGCTGAATATCAGTCTATTTCACTAAACATTCCACTAAATGTATTTCCCGTGCCGCCTTCGGTATACCAAAGTTGAATCGTGTTCTCGAATGTTTAAAGTACCTCGTTTTTGAATACTCAAATTCTGATGCAACTGTAGCAATAGTTAAGGATTTTAACTGTATTTATAACAATATACTAAAATATATACTTGAGAATAAGGTCTTATTTTAGACTCAACTTGTTAAATCTTTTTCTCGAATTGCCTGCTTGAAGTACCTCGTTTTTGAATACACAAATTTTGATGCAATTGTATTAAAGCTTCAAGGATTTTAACTGTGCTCATAACAATATACTAAGACATATCCTTAAGAATAAGGTCTCATTTTACCCATATTTATAAAGAAGGGGATTATTCTTCATAGTCTTCATTCAATTCTCTCTGAGCAACTTTCACTGACACCAGATCATCTGGGTGCCAGAAGATTACGCCCTAAAGCGAAGAGAACATTCATTTTGTTCACAAAAAACAAAGTCCTGATGATTATCCTCTTAAGTTAAATGAACAAAATTAACAATTTATTTTTACAAAAAGAAATCCGGGTGATTTTTTGAGAATAATTTTTTTTTAATTTTGTCTTGATTACATGGAATTTTTTTTCCCTCGGTGCATTTGTAACATATGGAGTAATACATTAAAAATTAAAATTCTCGTTCATTATGCATTTTTGCCCAGAGAGAGAGAGAGAGAGAGAGAGAGAGAGAGAGAG
>NC_089749.1:58995580-59005580 GCF_040412425.1 Macrobrachium rosenbergii | reverse complement strand
GTGAAAAAATGGTCATACTTCATATTTATTTGAGAGCAGCTGCAATAATGTGGTTTAGGAATAATTGCTGGAGGCCAGAATTCGAAATGTTTGACTTTTGGATTTCCACACGTCATGATGTTAGCGAATTTTCAAAACATTTGGTCAGAATGTTGAATATGAAAGGGGAAAAGGTGATTAAAAACGTGGAGTACCTTTTTTTCGTCATTTTCATTTTTCACTAAATAAAAAAATATCACAAAAAAACAGTGAAAGCTGTCTGAACAAAACACAAGCAAGGGAAGGTGTCTTTGCCTTCAAGCGACTGAGTTAGTAATTTGGTTATGAAATGTGTCACTGAAGCGCTTTAGTGAATTGCTCAGTAAAACCTTGATTATATACATACATACATATGCATACATAAAACCTATATATATATATATATATATATACATATATATATATATATATATATATATATATATATACATACATACATACATACAAACATACAAAACCTCCCAAGACAAGAAACGCAAAACCTCCGAAGACGAAGGAGTGAAAGGTCTACGATCTTCTTCGTTGTCACCATCTCACACATCTTCGAGAGGACTGGTACACAGTGGCAGAAGTTCAGAACATAATTAGGTTACTTGCCAAGAGCAGAACACAACGTAAGGGAACCCCAAACTGTTAAGTATATTACCGGCATCGTGGAGGGAATAGTAACAAACCGTCTCCGAAAGAGAAGGGGGCCTTGGCTCCAAGACAGAGGGTGGGGGGCGTGTCGCTTCGTCTTGTTCTGGGGTGACATCCAACCTTACTTTGGGTTGTCTCTTAATGGATAGTTATGCTTAGTGTTCTGTTGTCATTTGTGCAGAACACATTATTCTCCTTAGATCTGATCGCGTTCTATATTTCTTTCAAAATAAGCAGATCAGCTATATACATTTCATCCCTGATTTTCATATTCTTAGCAAAATAATGTTTAAGAAAACTAAACTCACACATATTACGAGTACAAACTTTTTAGCATGTGTATCGTGCTATCTGACAAAAACGAAAGTTCCACTGTTTTCATGTCTATATGCTGTGCATTTTTAAAATTAAATTCTCTTTTCCTATGATTTGCTGGTTCCGTCAAAGTGGATTTTGAGACAATCTACGTGGTATTTGATAAACACATCCCTTGTCTTGTCAGAATGATGTTTATATCATATCATTGTCAGTAAATGTCATATTTACTCTAGAGTTCTTTAACATTGTTACCGCAAGGCTGTTTCAAGAGATTTTTATGGCATCTGGTTTTCGTTTTATAAGTTTAAAAAGTAATTTTTCCCGTTCACAGCTTATTGTCTAATACAATATCCGACACTTCAGTTTCTTGTCTACAGTTCCAACCGCAGCTAGAGTATGTCAAAAAATACCTATACTCATGAAACGCTAATGCAAATACACAATGGTCCTGAAAAACGCCAAAAATTGTCGGTACAAAGACTGAATTCCTGTTTGATCATGGAAAATGATTTCCCTGGAGATAAATGGAACAGGATCTTTGTTGACACAATTCATGTCACATCGAGTTCCAGTCCGAGACTTGGGAAATGCAGCCGTCATTTCGAACCTCTGGATAAGGCAAGAATGATGCGTCCTTAGTCTAGAATAATTCGATATCCGTCGAAATAAACTGAATATCGGGGCTGATTTTGAGATGCGTTCATTCAGGAGTGCTTGGGAGATGGCGGGACATTAGCTCGTCTATCTATTTCTATAATATGGCTGGGGAATCAGACACATTTCAGCTCACTTTGGTAAATAGATTGAACCTTAAGAATTTGCGGCCATTATATTTTAGATAAGATTCTATAGTTAATTATACCAAAATGTTTGTCGTTTAACGTCAGGTTTCAGTCTCATCTGCCACAGAATCTTTTATTTATTTATGACCATTCCCTCTTTTGTATTATAACTAATACTATCACTAATTTCCGCTTCTAGTTCCAACAGATCTATTGTCCCTAGAGTAGATTTTCTCCCTGAACAAACCACCATTTTATTTCGCGTTTCTGTTTTTTTTTTTTATTGATGTAGACTTTTCGTAGACAATAGAAAAAGCTTTTCATAACAAAAGATTTATGTATCATTTAAGTGTAATTTTTTTAATAAGTGATCTCTTCTTTCTGCATTTCCCATTGCCTTCTGTTACTTCTTCCTAATGAAAACCACATTCTTTGGAAGCTTGAGTTTCAAGTCATTGGTCCCTGTAGGCTTGTTCCATACGAATAGGGTTCATCTGAATAATAATAATAATAATAATAATAATAATAATAATAATAATAATAATAATAATAATAATAATAATAATAATAATAATATTTCTTTCTTCTCCTTCGATATATAAACCTTCCAATTGCTACCAAATATTTATGCTAGTTAAAGGTTGTGGATATTCCAATACAAAAATGCTGGAGTTATTGGAACTGCCATTCACAGCCCAAAATATGAATCCCTCTCCACTGACATAATTTTCTGTTTTCGTTCATCTCTTGTCAATCATTCAAATAAAAATTGGCCGCTCCACTAATATGATTTTCTGAATCTTTTTTTCTTTCTTATATCAGTCGTTCACTTTTAAAAAGAAAATTTTTATAATGAAAAAAATCATAATGGGAAGTTATTTTAGAGGCGGAAAGATACAGGACACTAGGAAAAATAACCGTCTAAAGCACCCAATATTCAAGATTTATAGTTAGACAGTTTTTCTCTCGTGTAACTTAATTAATGCCATTTTTATTGCTTCTTTACAAACCGTGGTCCCTTTATCGTAGATAAATCTCAATTTCAGCCGCTGCTCTGTCCAAAAAAAAAAAAAAATTCAAGTAAAACAAATAAAAAATGCGCTGAAGTTTCTTCGGCGCAATCGAGTTTTCTGTACAGCTCAAGGCCACGGAAAACAGATCTATCTTTTGGTGGTCTCGGTATAATGCTGTATGAACCGCGGCCCATGAATCTATAACCACGGCCCGATGGTGGCCTGTCCTATATCGTTGCCAGATGCACGATTATGGGTACCTTCAACCTTAAATAAAATAACATCTACTGAGGCTAGAGGGCTGTAATTTGGTATGTTTGATGACTGGAGGGTGGATGATCAACATACCTCTAGCCTAAGTAATTTTTAAGATCTGAAGGAGGACAGAAGAAAGCTGCGGACAGAAAAAGTGCGGACGGACAGACAAAGCCGGCACAATAGTTTTCTTTTACAGAAAACTAAAAAGGGACGATTTAATTACTCCGTCTGGGAGGTATGTTTTACAGTATGATATTATGTTTTTATAACTATCCTGTTTGTGCCGTTCCCAAAGCCACTTACTCTCAAAGTAAATAAATACACTGGCACATATGTTGGTAAATATATTGGTAAAGTTGGTAAAACTGGTAAATATATTGGTAAATGTTTAAAACTGGTCAGTAATCTAAATGTATCTCAACCCATTTACCCATCAAACAGCCATCCAGACATCGATAAATAATATTTTCTCTTTCATTCCTAATCATTACTTCCTTGTTTGTAGGCTGAGTCCAGTGGTCCACGCCAGACTTCTCAGACCCTGTGCCACCTCACCACAATTGCATTTAGGCATTAGGTCAGGACCTGGGTTGGGGAAAATGCCAACTTTCTATGAAACAGTCCAACTTTCTTAATCTTTTAGCATCTCCGTATTTTTGGATTTATGGATGGCAGTCCATTTCAGCAATTGAATTCTCTTTTATTTACGTTTCAGCATTGCGGCAGTGGCCTTGAAAAACAAACTCAAATTTAAACTATCCGTGGAGAGAGAGAGAGAGAGAGAGAGAGAGAGAGAGAGAGAGAGAGAGAGAGAGAGAGAGAGAGACATAAAAAAAAACAAAGGCAATTCTTTTCCATTGCTGCCTCCTACATTAATATGTTCGACTGGAAGAGTGATACGATGTTTCCTCTCTACGACTGGCCCCCGTAGACGGGTAGTGCCGTCAGTGCACCTTACGCGGTGCACTGTAGGCATTAGTTAAGGTTCTTTGCAGCTTCCCTTCGGCCCCTAGCTGCATCCCCTTTCATAACGTTTCCTGTACCTCCGTCCATATTCTCTTTCTTCCGTCTGACTTTCCAGCCTCTCTTAACAACTGTTTCATGGTGCAGCTGCGAGGTTTTCCTCCTGTTACACCTGTCAAACCTTTTTATTGTCAATTTCCATTTCAGCCCTGAATGACCTCGTGGGTCCCAGCGCTTGAACTTTGGCCTAAATTATATATTCTGTTCTGAACCCTATTCATATGGAACAAGAACTCCACCACAGGGGCCATTGACTTGAAAATCAAGCTTCCAAAGAATATTGTGTGTTCATTAGAGAGAAGTAACCGAAGGTAATGGGAAATACAAACTGAAGAGATCACATAATAAAAAAGATAAGATAAATTAACAAATTAATAAATAAGTAGAGAAAAATGTAACAGCGATACAGAAATCAAATTTGAGCACATATTGCTAGTTGTTATGGCCTAGAGAAAGGAAAATGGGAAGTCAGGTTCTCCATCACTGGGAAGAACCCGAAGTGATGCTTTTAGTGCGGCAAAGGCTGTGGGAAATCTCGTTACGCTGGCTCTTAGCGAAGGGGAAGCTGTTGTAGTGCTTGTACATAGCCTCAGGGGTATATATAGGGCATAGCCAGTAAGTTTATTGAATCTGAATATGTTAAAAACGGTGAGTCTTGTGAATATGTATCTCAGACCAACATGATTTTTGATGATAGTTGGTTTGAAAAGGAAAAACTATTCATGCATGCTTTGGTAAGACAAAAAGGAAAATAGCAAAATGTATTCTAAGAGTAATTAATAGTGCAGACCAGACGGATTAAATGTTTGGTGGATGCAATGGATGTCAATATTGGTTTTACCTAACTGAACTTGGATACTTTTAATTGCAGAGGCAGTGTGCTTAGGATGAGTAATTAAGAAGGCCTGATAAAAGATATGAGAAAAGTAAGAAGTAATTAAGGAGGTTTGCTGGGAGAAAGGGAGCTGGGGATTTGGTAATACATGTACACATTCGCTAGGGTCTAAGCGATGTCAGGCAGGGCAGCCGATCGAGGCTACGGCCTACCCCAACGTCAAATCAAAGTCCTTCAAAAGAAGGCATCGTTCTTATGAGAAAAAGCACGTTAAAACGAAGAAGAAGATCAAAAGTATGAGAAAATACCATACAGATTTAGAAAAAAAAAAAAATCTGAAGTTTTATAAAGGTAAAATGAATGGGCGTGAATTGTGTGTGTAACAAAGGAAAGAGGAATAAAAGAAGTGAATGTTGAGAGAGAAATGTTTGGTGAGAGGAAAGGGGAAAGTATTTGAAGAGGAGTTACGAGAGATAAAAGGAAAATAAAGTTTAGTCTTGCAAAATGGTGAAATGTGGAGGCGGATGCCAAGAGAGGTAAAAAAAAAAAAAAGTGAAATAAAACGTGAAGCAATTGCTTGGAGAAAAACAGTGGTAAATGAACAACTGGTCTTTAGAATTAAAAGCAGCGGCTGCTCAAATATTTTGCAAATGCAAATTTGCTTTGAAGTGAGAATTTAGTTGCCCAAAGCAAAGAATAGAAAAGAGATAATAATCCCCGAATGACGTCAAAGGAGAGGGGGATAGACTTGAGAACGCTTTCAGAGGTTCTTCTCGAGTTCTCGAAAAGGGCGAAACAGCAGAAGAAGAGTGAAGGATGAAATGACCTTTCGAACAGACAGATTGGTACTCTTAGTTGTTGTTTTTTTTGACTGAGCTGGCTTTATGTCAGCACGGGCTCTTGCTCATAAAGCAGGCCGTAAAGGGATGGTACAGTTCAGCTCCTGTTCATAATGCGGAATTATTTTGAAAGTAAATCAGTAAAGCATAAACAAAACTTTATGGATAAAGAATCAGTAACATCAGGCTCAAAGGAGATGGATTGTTTTCTAGCATCACACGTCATGTTTTGACACAGTCGCATTAAAATGTATATAAAGAAGCACATTGGTGAATAAAACTGTTAAGATAAACGTAAATATCCTTGCAGAATGTATATAAAATCTTTAGTGTGTCAGTATTATATTTCTATAGCTACACATTGCGTACCTTGATGAAGAAAGCACTGACAATAGAAAGAATAATTTCATTCCTTTTCATTACATAAATTCTTTGAAACAAAATGTGGATAGACTTATGATATATGTTAATTTAGTATTAATAGATGATTAATGTTTATTGTTTAATTTTCATTCAGGGTAAAAACAGAATAGCGATTCAAATCCTTATGTGTCCTGATTAATCATATATAAGAAAAACTCCTAAACACAAAGCCTTGCTGATTAGAAGACCTTTGACCTTAACGTGAACTTAGTTTGAAATAATGAATAAGACAGATTTACCTACAAAAAACAGATATTGAAATGTCATGTGCTTTTCAAATATTCTTAGTTTATGACTGCCAAGACTGACTGATTTGCCATAAACATATATATTCCGTCCTGTTTTCTAAGGATTTTGGTTATGTTATTCCATGATAATGATTACGTCTATATGCTTAATAATTTTATCATAAATCACCGACACTTTATGACTGACAACTGACATGACCAAGTTTCTTTTGCTTTTATTATCAAAATATTCAGACTGTAACTGGAATATAAGATTTAGGTCAAAGGTCAAGCGCTGGGACCTATGAGGTCATTCACCCCAGAAAGGAAAATTGAAAGTAAAGGAGGCCTGAAAGGTGTAACAGGAGGAAAACCTCTGCCAGTTGCACCATGAAACAATTGTTAGGAGAGGGTTGAGGAAAGTAAGATGGAAGAAAGGGAATATGAAAAGAGGTACAGTAAAAGGAATGAAAGGGGTTGCAGCTAGGGGTCGAAAGGACGCTGCAAAGAACCTTGAGTAATGCCTACAGTGCACTGCGTAAGGTGCACTGATGGCGCTACCTTCCTACGCGGTTTAACTGTAATGACTTTTTTTAAGGTGATCTCTATTGTCTAAAAAGAAACTGGTGAATAATCATCTTTTCGTAATGATTACCTTACATAGAGTACACATAATCATGAAAAAAATAAAATAATTCTGTTTTCTCTGTACCTTGTCATCATCATTCTTCATCATCATCATCATCATCGTCTCTTCCCATTCCCAAATAAGAGACAAAGTTTAATGGACTTGGGCCACTTCCGGGAAAAGACTCCCACCTGACTGGCCTTTTCAGGTTTCTCTCTGGCAAACTTATTTCAACTTCGGACATTCTCAAGCATATATGTCAACTGACATTTACTCCAGCTGGTTTGAGGAAATTAAGAGGGATGTGATGTCGTGAATAAGTGCTACACACACACACACACACACACACACACACACACACCCACTACAGATGGCGTTGTAATCGCGAGTGCTCCTTCTCTAGTGCTCGAACTCAAGCTTAATATTTCGGGAAATACTTGCTGTTCCTGCGTAAGATACCAGCATTATTGACTGTAAAGTGTTTGTGCATGTGTTGAAGCTTCGTCTTTCTTGAATAATGCATAGAAATAGACAGATTAGAACTCGTTGCAAGACCTAAAACACCAAAACCTCCTTGGTACAAGTTTTCTTGTTGTGCGCATGCGCAGTGAAGGCGAAAGCAGACGAATTCTGGACGCCGTAACGACAGTCCTGTGAGTTTGGTTAATTTTTCTGTTTCGAACGTAACTTAGAACAATTTTGCCTCTTGTAGCAAGGGATAAAATGGAGGGCAATTCCATTTTTAAGTCTTCGGTGCCTCATCAGTTACGCAAGGTATGGTTTACTTATGAATCACGAAGTGTTAGGCCTATTGTCTCCATTATTACTCAGTTACGTAAGGTCTGGTTTCCTTATGATTCACGAAGTGATAGGCCTATAGTTTCCATTAGACTCAGTTACGCAAGGTCTGGTTTTCTTATGATTCTCATAGAGATAGGCCTATTATTTCCATTATACTCAATTACGCAAAGTTTGGTTTTCTTATGATTCATGAAATAATAGGCCTATTGTATCCATTACACTCAGTTACGCAAGGTCTGTTTTTCTTATGATTCTCAAGGTGACAGGCTTATTGTGTCTCCTCCGAAAGAGATTGGTCACAGTGTCATCAACTCCTCCAGTGACAATAAAACCGGGAAATAAGAAAAAGATTCTAAAGGTTCTCGCTGATTCCAATATGGCGGCTTCATCCACTCACTCACTACCTTACGTTCCGTGTAACGAGGCAATACATTTCCCAGCCTCGCTCTCTCAGCAGAGTCACTCTAGCGCCGCGCTGCCTGGCTGCGTTTTTCGACATTTTCCTTCTTTTTTGTTTTTTACGACAAAGCTCGTCCTCGCAAACACTTCATAACAGTAACCGGGATCTCATTGTCTGCATCCGTGGAGAGACAGATAGAGTAGGCTTTTCAGTTTCAGTGTTGGGACGTTTTTGAGTATCTTCGTCGACAAACATTGTTTTTTTTATAAATTGTTCTTTGCTTCTGTGATGGAAACAGTAGTTTTTCTTCTGTGCCTTCGTTTACTGGTGCTGTTAGATTTTCTTTTTATGTAAAAAGGTTAGAACAGCTGAATGGTATCATTCACATAGGGGACTAGTCCCATCAGTGCACCTCATGCGGTACACTGCAGGCATTACTTAAGGTTCTTTGCAGCGTCCCTGCGGCCCCTTTCATTCCTTTTACTGTACCTCCGTTCATATTCTCTTCTTCCACCGTACTTCCAACCTCTCCTAACAATTGTTTCATAGTGCAATTGCAAAAGGTTTTCCTCCTGTTACACCTTTCAAACCTTCTTTACCCTGAATTTCCCTTTCAGTACTGAATGCTCTCGTTGGTCCCAGCGCTTGGCTTTTGGACTAAATTTTATGTTCCAGCTCCAAGATGGCACTTGATAACTACTGTATATCGGTTGATAGTCAGAGCCTGAGGTGGTTCATTAAGATATTATTATTATTATTATTATTATTATTATTATTATTATTATTATTATTATTATTATTATTATTATACTGAAGATGAACCCTATTCATATGGAACCATCTTGCAGGGGCCTTATACTTGAAAATCAGTCTTCAATAGAATAAGCATTATTGATTTGAAGTAACAGAAGAAATACATCGGCTGAAAGAAGATATCGCTTATTAAAAATGAAAAAATGTATAGTACCAATTAATAGCCCTAAATCCGATATTTTACATTCGAGACGTGCGAGGTGTTGATATATAGAAAATGCTGGAAGAAAATCAGTTTCATGATGAGCCCTATTCTGTAACACCCATTTGAACCAGCAAACCTCTTGTTGAAATAAATCATCTATAGGTCTCAGTTCCGCCTTCTCTGACGGAGGTCCTTGCAGAGGAACTGCGCCACGGACCTCAGAAAGAAGCTTCAGGAGAATCGAGGTGTGTTCATTAGAAAGAAGTAACAGAAGGTAAAGGGAAAACAGAAAGAAGAGATCACATATAAAAAAAGAAATTAACAAATTAATAAATAAACAGATGAAAATATAAGTATATTATTAAAATGATTAAAATAATTGATATATTAGAAATATAAAAAAAGGAAAAAAGGAACGAAGAGAGAAAATAGGATTGGTGCTGAATCCTAAGGATGTGGCAGACACGTCTTGTTGAAATACCAAGGATTTATAGGTCTCATTTGTCGGAGGTCCTTGTGAGAAGTGTCCAGAATCCGTCCTCAGAAAGAAGCTCCGGCCGAACTTTCGGCAGACGTCGGAGTTCGGAATTTTCTTCGCACTGTTGTCGGTCCGCTTCAGAGGTCGGGAACTTTCCTCGAGATCACCTGATTAGGAGCAGAGTATTACATTTAGAGAGAGAGAGAGAGAGAGAGAGAGAGAGAGAGAGAGAGAGAGAGAGAGAGAGAGAGAGAGATTGCTTTATTGATTTATGATTACTAAAACTGGCGTCACAAAGAGAGAGAGAGAGAGAGAGAGAGAGAGAGAGAGAGAGAGAGA